>NC_133648.1:24985561-25285561 GCF_009905375.1 Apium graveolens | reverse complement strand
TGTGACCCCACACTAACACACACCACAACCCGTTATAGTCTCAGAGATGAAATTTAAATAAGTACAAGTCTTTGAATCCACAATTTAAAAGTTATTACAACCCAAAATGATTACTTGATAAATTTACAGTTAATTGCCATTATCTGCCACAAGTTATAATTATACATAATTGATTCTCAAAAGTAGATGGTCTGATCTACAATAGATCTACCTCTGCAGCTATAGCAGCTACAACATCAACGGGAAGACGCGGGACGTTTCCCACGCGCTTGCGCTGGGTCTGCTGGAGTCTGGCCATCTTTCCTAACTGTTGTTGTGTGATGAAAAAATAAAGCAAGGGTGAGCAGCAAGCCCACCGAAATAATATGTATAATGATTAACAATATATGAGCCTTCTCATAGTACTCATAAAGGTCTTGGTCAAAAGAAATGAACCAAGTTGATATCTTAATGCGATGAAGTCGCAAAATATTCAGTATATATATATACATATATACTTTTCAAAATATGGGAAGTCCTCTTCCATGCATAATACACACAGAGTTCCAGTGTATAACTGTATAAAAATATCGTTGCAAGGTGATCTCATATATCTAACCTTGTCTCAACGTTTTTCTGAAAATCTTTGTCATGCATAAGATAATCATTTACTAGATATAAGTTTAAAAAAAATGAAGTTACAAGATACTCCAATATACTTATATCTTTTCCAAATACTACTTGAACTACCACCATTCAAGTTATAATTAGTTTCAAAGTTCATCACCCAGATGAGACTACAAGATAAGACTTGAATAGATTCAATCTTTGAAATATCATTATAAATAACGAAGTTACGAGATACTTCATTAAGTCCTGATATATATATATCCATATATATATATATATATCTCATACATTTCCTGAAAATCTCTGTCATGTAAAGTATGAACAGAGTTATAATATCCAATGAATTTTTTTGAAAGGAAAAGAATTTTGGCATAAACCAGATATCTTGCTGATCAGGCAAAGATACCAATAAGTAACCTTTTCTACTAGTAGATGGATGAATCCCCCACCGGTCATCACCCTGGCCACATAAGGACCTTGTGCTGGACCGCCACCCGGCCTCTTACGTGTTGATGGACTGCCACCCAGCCACTTACACTTTGATAGACCGTACCCCGGCATGTCGCTTATGCCGACTCAATTAGATGGGCTTACTTCCCGAACATTGGGCAAGTAATCAATTCATTTATCAAAACAGCAACCTTGTTGCGAATATAAAATACACCATAGAGCCGGATCCCTCAGGTTTTGAACGAGTATTTAAATCCCCTTTAAAAGGAAGATCTTAAATATAAAAATGAGTTTTGGGATCCGCTCTAACTTTTAAAAATCATTTTGAAGACTCGAAAATACTTTATAGAGTGTTTGGAGTAAAGCTGATTTAATGAAGTAAATCAGTCCCCAGAATATTTAGAAAATGACTGAATATTATTATTTAAATAATATTCCCATAAAAAATAATCTTTATAAAAATAATTGAAGTAGAAGTATTAAAACTTATACTTGAAACGAGTATTAAATAACCAAAGATACACTTATATGAAAGTATTATCTTTATTTGAATAATCGAAAATAAGTTTGATTATTGACACCTTATTCTTTAATATAATAAAGAATATATTTCAGTAATAAGCGGAGTCATAATACCTCGAATGAATATTATAAATAATATTCATAAAATAAAGGAGTCATACATCCTCGATTGAATATCCAAGTAATATTCAATAATAATATACAGGAGTCATAAGCCCTCGAATAATATTCGATATAATATTCAATAATTAATATAAAGTTATCGAATAACCCTTATTCGATTAATAGTTTGGAAAACTATAACCATATATATATAAATATATATATATATATATCCATATCCATATATACAAAATCTACTCGGGATCCTCGACTCCTGGTTTTAGAAAATATTTTCACCTTTGGGTCCCTATACTAAGGGTATATGCAAGTTACCGCTATCCTCTAGCATAGGTATTATGCAACTATAAGCATTTGAACCAACAGATATATAAATCAAGAATATGAAACAGGCATGCATATATACCATATCACATGCTACAATATAACGCAAGAATTTGCTAATAACTAATATGCATTTATCGCAAGATCATGCATATACACATATTCATCACAACAACAGTATAACGGGTAGAAAACTTGCCTGAGCGACTGGGGTTACAAATGGCTCGGGACGAGTCTGGTAACCTATAAGCAACAAGTAAGTTGGAATTAAACCAAAGTCACTTGTAAATCTATACTCTAACCAACTCAGACTCTAACGCTCGTTTTGCGCTTACTGATTTGCGTAAGTCGCCCGGGTACCCTCGGCACCACCATTTTTAATAATTTAACCTTTATGAGTTTTAAGGCGATTCCTTCGCGAGTGTCTTACCAACTGCCTAACACACTTACCATAAATGTTTCATACATTAATTAACCCTTTTTGGTCTTTAACCTATGTTTCAAAGTAAGGCGAGGGGAAAAATTTCGTTCGCGAAACGGCGTTACTTGAAACGGTCGTTTCTCCTAAACCGTGCATCGGAATCGAACGAACTACATATCAAAACGAAGCTCGTAACATGAACTATCTAAACATGGCAATGGTCAAAACCTAGCAGGGAGTTCTCGGGTCCTAATGTTATGAAAAAAAGCAGTCTAAAGTAAATCGGACGTTACGACGGCTATGTTTACGCGATTTCCAATATTTTAAACCATTCAAAACCATCCCAAATCAACCTCAAATCCAACATACAACCAACATCCATCCTTATCACATCATAACAACCTCAACCAATTCAATTTTAACATTCATACTTATGCCTAAGCTTAACTTTAACCATTCTTAAGTTCTTTTAATCAAAACAACAACATTTACCATTCCAATTCAATACCATTTCAAATCCCAAACTCTAAATCACAACATCAAGCTACAATATCATCCTACTAATCAAAATCATCTTATAATACATAGGAATCTAGGGTTTGGAGATGGTATACCTTCCTTGAAGTGGTGGGAGGAGCTAGGAAGCCTTAAGAAGCTTTGAGAAGTCTTAGGAGTGCTTGGATCTTCAAGGAAAACAAGAAAAACTTCAAGAAAAAAAACTTGAAAACACTATTCATAGTCTTCTTCTTTGATTAAATGAAGAAGATGGAGAAGGAATTGATGGCTTAAACTCATGATATAGCCCTAACTAAGCATGAAGATGATTAGGGAATTAACTCACCAATTTAGGAAGCTTGGATCTTTGATTTTGAATTTCTTGCTCTTTTGAATAGTAAAAAGCCGAGAGCAAAGATGAACCATGCCTTGGTTGCTTTTTGATTTTGATGAAAAATGATTTTGCTTGGCTTGGTTGGCTTGTTTTTGTGTTTGATTTAGTTAATTACCTTGTTGCCCTTGAATTTGTGTGGTTACAAAGCCACCACACCTCCTTCCTTTTTTGTCATGCCTATGTCACCTTGCACATGTCATAATGCTCCCACTTGTCCACACCTTGTGGTTTGATGATGTCACAATCCCTGGCTTCTTGTACAAGCTTGTCTCTTGGTCACTTATTTGTTTTACGGTTCGCTTATCTTTCGTTCTCGTTTATCGTTTGAGGGATCATACCCGGGATCTTATTACTTAGGTTCCCTTAACCTTTCTCAATATATTATATTCCTTTTATGATCCTCTCCTATAATCCTTTAATTTAAATCCTTTTTATCCTGTTACCTTTTTCTCAATTCTTTCCGTATCTAGTGGATTTCTGGGAAAAATCAAAGTGTTCGGAATTGGATTCTGACGATCTTTACATACACTTATATACCATATAGAGTACTAATAATATCCCAGAAGATCAATAACAGAACCCCTACATAGTGTGGCATGAAAAGTTTTCTCATTCAGCAAAAACACTATTCATAAGGGTTTCAAAATCTCCAAAAATTGGGGTTATTACATAATGACTCATCAGGCTTTGAGTCAAAGTGTTCATACTCTTGAGTGAGTATAGTCTTCCTGTTCTTCTTGATTGAATCAGTTCCCTGACACCTTGTTTTCAAAGCATCTTATATCTCTTTTGCAGTCTTGTATTAAATTACCCTGTTTGACATGACATTATCAATGGCACTATGCAGCAAGTGTCTTACCTTTGCATCCTTCACAATTGATGATATATCTTCAGCAGTGTAATCACTTTTCTCCTTTGGTACAGACTTTGCTGGCTGACCTGCAACTTCCATAGAGAGTTTTGTTGGCATATGTGGTCCTTCATTAATCCTGTCGAGATATCTGGATCTGTAGCTTCCAGAAACATAGCCATCTTCACTTTCCATATGGAATACTCAGAAGATTTCAACATGGGAACTCTTATAGTCTCATATCGACTATGGGTTATGGTTTTTGGAGGTTCTTCAGTTTTGGTGGGCTTGGTTGGAGTTTCTTCTTCAGACATGATTGTTTATGGATCTTAAACTGTATGTGTGTTAATAGATCTGCTCTGATACCATTTGATAGGTCACACACACTGTAGAAGGGGTTTGAATACAGTGTTTACTACAATAAAATCGAATATAAGAACTCAAGTAACAGAAAATAGATTTTATTAAACACAATAAACTTTGTTACAATATGGAAATGTCCTCTCTCAGTGATAAACAAATTATCACGAGATCTGCTAGGGTTACAAAGAATAATAACTTCGATAATGATAACACTTATAGTGTAAACCCTATGCCTGTGTTTATATACTACACAGTTACAAGATAATGTTCTAATTGATATGGAATATAATTCTGCTTCCTAAATTATATCAACTAGTTATCTTTTCTTCCAAATATTCTATTTTTCATAGAATTCTTTCTTCATGCATATTTCTTTCTGTCTTAGTCTGGATCTTCTTTCCTTTCAATCAGTCACCTGCCTTATCTGAAACTCATCTTAAGTCCTGATATTATCTCCTGATAAATATCTTCTGATAACTTAAGTCCTGATAACTTAAGTTCTGATATCTTAAGTTCTGTCTTCAGTATAAGTGTTGATTTCCAGTTAAGTACTGATTTGTCCTGTTAGGTAAGATCTGAAAACTAAAATTACCCTGTCAAACTTCATTACCAAATCCTTAAAAATCCTGTTTATTATTGTAATCTCTTTAAACATCAAAATTGCTGATCTATCTAAAGCCCAACCATATGTAGTTACAACTAACAACTTTAGTTCTTACACCCTGAGTTAATGTCATGAACTCAATGTAACCCTGATTATTTGGTTAATACCCTTATATTTAATGATCAGATCCCTTGTGAATAGAAACTTTGCAATCCCATTTGATAAGATATCAGTCTAGTTGATCACGGCCTTAAAATTTATTGAACCTATTCCATGTGCCTCGAAGTTGATCTAGAATCCTTGATAAAGATGTTCACTATTTAAGAATTTAATAGTCACTTGGCATCAGTTATTAAAAGAAAAATTAAAAAGTGGATTTTCAGTCCCAAGGGGGACGAATATTTTCTTTAAATAGTGGATATGGGCTGAGACGCAAGTCCTTTCTGCTCTTAATTTACAGGCTTAAAAGTTTCCTAGGGATCCCATTAATGTTCTAGAACCCAGCGAGGTTCGGGATTACTTCGCGGCTGATCACCGGCTGTAATCCGTAGCGTCATAAAATGGTTTTGATAAAGAAATAGTTTTTAATTATTTTGTTACAAATAAATGATGCCATCACCCTGAAAGTTTATCTCTTGTTAATATATTGTTGAATCATTCACTTCCATTATTATTCTTTCATTCTTGTTTATGTATTATATAACACTTATTGAGCATTTGGCTCACTACTTGCTTTCACCCTGATATTTCAGCTAGCAGATATGGTTAGATTCAAGCAGACCTGTAACACCCCCAGATCCGGGGTCGGGGATCCGGGTCGTCACGGTCTTTCTTTCCACAATATCACTTCACTTAATTAATAATAAATAACCTTATGCTGTGACCCCACACTAACACACACCACAACCCGTTATAGTCTCAGAGATGAAATTTAAATAAGTACAAGTCTTTGAATCCACAATTTAAAAGTTATTACAACCCAAAATGATTACTTGATAAATTTACAGTTAATTGCCATTATCTGCCACAAGTTATAATTATACATAATTGATTCTCAAAAGTAGATGGTCTGATCTACAATAGATCTACCTCTGCAGCTATAGCAGCTACAACATCATCGGGAAGACGCGGGACGCTTCCCACGCGCTTGCGCTGGGTCTGCTGGAGTATGGCCATCTCTCCTAACTGTTGTTGTGTGATGAAGAAATAAAGCAAGAGTGAGCCTTACAGCTCGCAAGATAATACATAGTGATAACAATAATATAAGTATCTAAATGGATACTTAATAGAATCTCTATCATGTGTAAGATAATTACTTACTAGATATAAGTAAAAACAAGGAATGAAGTTACCAATACTTCACCACACTTATATCATTTATAAAGCTACTTGAACTACCACCGTTCAAAGTATTATAAGTTTTAAGAAAAACATCCCATAGATGAGACCACAAGTTAAGACTTGAATAGATTCAATCTTTGAAATATTATTGAATGAAAAAGTTATGAGATACTTTATTTAGTCCCGATATATATATATCCACATATATATCTCTTTAAACATTTCCTGGAACCTCTGTTATGTAAAGTATGAACAGAGTTTGAAACATCCAATAAATTTTGAAAGGAAAAGAATTTTGGCATAAACCAGATATCTTGCTGATCAGGCAAAGATACCAATAAGTAACTTTTTCTACTAGTAGATGGATGAATCCCCCACCGGTCATCACCCTGGCCTCATAAGGACCTTGTGCTGGACCGCCACCCGGCCTCTTACGCGTTGATGGACTGCCACCCAGCCACTTACACAATAATAGACCGTACCCCGGCCTGTCGCTTATGCCGACTCAATTAGATGGGCTTACTTCCCGAACATTGGGCAAGTAATCAATTCATTTACCAAAACTGCAACCTCGTTGCGAATATAAAATACACCACAGAGCCGGATTCCCCAGGTTTTGAGCGAGTATTTAAATCCCCTTAAAAAGGAAGATCTTAAATATAAAAATGAGTTTTGGGATCCGCTCTAACTTTAAAAAAATCATTTTGAAGACTCGAAAATACTTTATAGAGTGTTTGGAGTAAAGCTGATTTAATGAAGTAAATCAGTCCCCGGAATATTTAGAAAATGACTGAATATTATTATTTAAATAATATTCCCATAAAGAATAATCTTTATAAAAATAATTGAAGTAGAAGTATTAAAACTTATACTTGAAACGAGTATTAAATCACCAAAGATATACTTATATGAAAGTATTATCTTTATTTGAATAATCGAAAATAAGTTTGATTATTGACATCTTATTCTTTAATAAAATAAAGAATATACCTCAGCAAATAATCGGAGTCATAGATCCTCAAATGAATATTCAAATAATATTCAATAAATAATATAAACTGAGTCATAAGCCTTCGAATGAATATTCAAATAATATTCAAATAAATAATAAAAGGAGTCATACGCCTTCGAATAATATTCGAAATAATATTCAATAATAAAATAAAGTTAAAATTATCGAATAAACCTTATTCGATTAATAGTTTGGAAAACTATAACCATATATATATATAAATATATATATATATATCCATATCCATATATACAAAATCTACTCGGGATCCTCGACTCCCGGTTTTAGAAAATATTTTCACCTTTGGGTCCCTATACTAAGGGTATACGCAAGTTGCCGCTATTCTCTAGCATAGGTATTATCAACTGAACCAACAGATATATATTTCAAGAATATGAAACAGGCATGCATATATACCATATCACATGCTACAATATATCGCAAGAATTTGCTAAATAACCAATATGCATTTATCGCAAGATCATGCATATACAAATGTATACATCACAACAACAGTATAACGGATAGAATACTTGCCTGAGCGACTTGGGGTGATAAAAGGCTCGGGACGAGTCTGGTAACCTATAAACAACAAGTAAGTTGGAATTAAACCAAAATCACTTGTAAATCTATACTTTAACTAACTTAGACTCTAACGCTTGATTTGCGCTCACTGATTTGCTTAAGTCACTCGGGTACCCTCGGCTCCACCATTTTTAATAATTTAACCTTTACGAGTTTTAAAGCGATTCCTTCGCGAGTGTCTTAACAACTGCCTAACACACTTACCATAAATGTTTCATACATTAATTAACCCTTTTTGGTCTTTAACCTATGTTTCAAAGTAAGGCGAGGGGAAAAGTTTCGTTCGCGAAACGCCGTTACTTGAAACGGTCGTTTCTCCTAAACCGTGCATCGGAATCGAACGAACTACATATCAAAACGAAGCTCGTAACATGAGCTATCTAAACATGGCAGTGGTAATATTCTAGAAGGGGGTTCTCGGGTCCTAATGCCATGCACAAAAACAGTCCAAAGAAAATCGGACGTTACGACGGCTATGTTTACGCAATTTCCAAATTTTAACCCATTCAAAACCAACCACAAACCAACCTCAAATCCAACATACAACCAACACCCATCCTTATCACATCATAAAAATCCCAACCAATTCAATTTAATCATTCATACTTATGCCTAAACTTAACTTTAATCATACTTAAGTTCTTTTAAATCAAAACCACAACAATTACCATTCCATTTCACTACCATTCCAAATCCCAAACTCTAAATCATAACAACAAGCTACAATATCATCCTACTAATCAAAATCATCTTATAATATATAGGAATCTAGGGTTTGGAGATGGTATACCTTCCTTGAAGTGGTGGGAGGAGCTAGGAAGCCTTAAGAAGCTTTGAGAAGTCTTAAGAATGCTTGGATCTTCAAGAAAAACAAGAAAAATTTAAAGTTAAAAACTTGAAAACACTATTCATTGTCTTCTTCTTTGATTAAATGAAGAAGATTGAGAAGGAATTAATGGCTTAAACTCATGATATAGTCCTAACTAAGCATGAAGATGATTAGGGAATTATCTTACCAATTTAGGAGGCTTGGATCTTGAGTTTTGAAATTCTTCTTGCCTTTTGAATAGTGAAAAGCCGAGAGCTTCAAGAACAAAGCCTTGGTTGCTTTTTGATTTTTGATGAAAGTGATTTTACTTGGCTTGGTTGCTTGGTTTTTGTATTTGATTTAGTCAATTACCTTTTTGCCCTTGAATTTGTGTGGTTACAAAGCTACCACACCTCCTTCCTTCCCATGTCATGCTTATGTCATCCTCATGATGTCATCCTCCCTTCCTTGTCCTCTTTCTATTGGTTGGATGACATCATTCCCACTAATCCCTTTGATTAACTTCCTAATCGTTTGCCTAATGACCGCTGATCTTTTATACGGTTCACTTAACTTTCGTTTTCGTTTATCGTTTGAAGGATCATACCCGGGATCTTATTACTTAGGTTCCTTTAACCTTTCTCAATACATTATATTCCTTTTTATGATCCTCTATTATAATCCTTTAATTTAAATCCTTTTTATCCTGTTACCTTATACTCAATTCTCTCCGTATCTTGTGGATTTCCGGGAAAAACCAAAGTGTTCGGAATTGGATTCTGACGATCTTTACATACACTTATATACTTCATAGAGTACTAATAATATCCCAGAATATCCATAACAGAACCCCTACATAGTGTGGCGTGAAAAGTTTTCTCATTCAGCTAAAACACTATTCACAAGGGTTACAAAAAGTTGAAAATTTTGGGGTTATTACAGTCTCCCCTCCTTAAAAGGATTCCGTCCCGGAATCAAACAGAAAACAAATGGGGGTACTTTTCTAGCATTGTGCTCTCTAGTTCCCAAGTTGATTCTTCCACGTTATGATTCTGCCATAGTACTCTGACTAGCTTGATCACTTTGTTCCGAAGCACCTGCTCCTTCTTATCCATAATCCTTACTGGCTTCTCCACGTAAGTTAGATCTGGCTGCATATCCACCTGCTCGTACTCCACTATGTGCCTGGCATCCCGATGATACCTCCTTAGCATTGACACATGGAACACATTATGAACTTGTTGCAAATTAGGGGGTAGGGCTAGCTCGTAAGCTGACTTTCCAATCCGTCTTAATATCTCAAAAGGTCCAATGTATCTTGGGCTTAGTTTTCCTTTCTTTCCGAACCTCATTAATCCCTTCCAAGGGGATACTTTCAGCAGTACTAAGTCCCCTACTTCATATTCCTTGTCCTTTCGGGCTAGGTCTGCATATTTCTTCTGTCTGTCTTGGGCTGCCACAAGTCACCCTCTGATAAGATCCACTATATCTTTGGTCCTTTGGACCATTTCGGGTCCGAGCATCTTCCGCTCTCCTACTTCATCCCAGTATAAAGGAGATCGACACCTTCTTCCGTACAGGGCCTCATAAGGCGGCATTCCGATGCTAGCATGAAAGCTATTGTTATAAGAAAACTCGATCAACGGCAAGTGATCATCCCAACTTCCTTTAAGGTCTATTGCACAGACTCTCAACATATCCTCTAGTGTCTGGATGGTCCTTTCACTCTGTCCATCCGTCTGGGGATGGTACGCGGTACTCATATTTAACTTGGTCCCCGCACATTCCTGAAAGCTCCTCCAAAATCTGGAGTTGAACCTAGGGTCTCGGTCTGAGACAATGGACGCTGGGACTCCATGTCGTGTCACTATTTCCTTAAGGTAAATGTCCACCAGTCTATCGACTGTGTATCTCTCATTGATAGGAATGAAATGAGCTGACTTTGTCAGTCGGTCTATTATTACCCAAATGGCGTCGTGATTGGCTTTCGTCCTTGGCAAGCCTACAACAAAATCCATCGCTATCTGTTCCCATTTCCATTCGGGAATCTCCAGGGGTCGCAAAAGTCCACTGGGTCTCTGGTGCTCTGCCTTTACTCTTTGGCAAGTCAAACACTTGTTTACCCATTCTGCTACGTCCCTCTTCATGTTGGGCCACCAGTAATATTCCTTCAAATCCCTATACATCTTGGTACTTCCCGGGTGAATGGAATACCTTGAACTATGGCTTTCATCCAAAATCTCATCTTTAAGTTCTTGAACATTCGGAACCCAAATTCGGTAGGAGTACCTCATTATCCCTTTATCATCTTTCTCGGTATGGATCTCCTCTCCAGTCATTGACTCTCTGCCTTCATTCATGATTTTCTCCTGGCACAATCTGATCTTTTCCAATAACTCTGGCTGCATTGAGATCTCAAAAAGCTTTTCAGCTCCGGTTCCGGTTACCTTTACTTCTATTTCCATTCTCTCAAAATCCCTTATCAACTCTTCCGAAGTCGTTATCATTCTGAGTCTCTCCTTTCTACTAAGGGCATCAGCCACCACATTGGCTTTCCCTGGATGATAGAGAATCTCACAATCATAGTCCTTGATTAGTTCTAACCATCTCCTCTGGCGCATGTTGAGCTCTTTCTGCGTAAATATGTACTTGAGGCTCTTATGGTCTGTGAAAATCTCGCACTTCTCTCCATACAAGTAGTGCCTCCAAATTTTTAAAGCAAATACTATTGCCGCGAGCTCAAGGTCATGAGTAGGATATCTAATCTCGTATTCCTTCAGTTGTCTTGACGCATACGCAATAACTTTACCGTGCTGCATAAGCACACATCCTAATCCTTTGTGCGACGCGTCACTATATATCACAAAATCTCCTTTTCCGTCCGGCAATGCTAATACCGGAGCCGATATCAACCTTTTCTTTAATTCCTGAAAAGTGTTCTCGCATTTCTCCGTCCATTCAAACTTCTCTGTCTTACAAGTAAGTCGTGTCAAAGGGGCTGCGATCTTCGCAAAGTCCTGAACAAATCTACGATAGTAGCCGGCCAATCCTATGAAACTCCTTACCTCTGTGGGTGTGGTTGGCCTTTCCCAATTTGAGACCGCCTCTATCTTGGAGGGGTCGACCAATACTCCTTCTTTATTGATCACATGTCCTAAAAACTGTACTTCATTCCGCCAGAATTCACACTTCGAGAATTTGGCATATAACTGCTCCTCTCTGAGTATTCCTAGAGCTATCCTCAAATGCTCTGCATGTTCTGCCTCAGTCCTTGAGTAGATCAAAATATCATCGATAAAAACTATCACACACTTGTCCAAGTACTTCTTAAATACTCTATTCATTAAATCCATGAAAGCCGTTGGGGCGTTGGTTAATCCAAAGGACATTACCAAGAACTCATAATGCCCATACCTGGTACGGAACGCTGTCTTGGAAATATCTTCGGGTTTAATCTTTAGTTGGTGATATCCAGTTCTCAGGTCGATCTTGGAAAAATAAACAGCATCCTTTAGCTGGTCGAACAGATCGTCTATTCTAGGTAATGGGTACCTGTTCTTTATGGTTAGCTTGTTCAACTCTCGATAGTCTATGCACAACCTCATGCTCCCATTTTTCTTCTTAACAAATAAAACTGGTGCTCCCCACGGAGACACACTGGGTCTTATCATACCCTTATCCAAGAGTTCCTGCAATTGGATAGCTAATTCCTTCATTTCTAATGGGGCTAACCGGTAAGGTGCTTTTGAAACTGGCGCCATCCCTGGGGCCAACTCAATAGCAAATTCAATCACTCTATCGGGTGGTAATCCCGGAAGGTCTTGTGGGAATACATCTTCAAATTCGTTGACTACTGGAATATCTTATAAGTTGGGCACCTCCTTCTGCGTGTCCACCACATAGGCTAGGTAAGCCTCACTTCCTTTTCGTAGCATCCTCTTGACCTGGGCCATAGTCAAAAATTTCTGCGTCTGCCTCTTTCCTCTAAATATAACTTCTTTCTTTCCGGGGATATTTAACTTAACTTTCTTCCCTTTACAGTCTATCTGAGCATCGTTGCTAGATAGCCAGTCCATTCCCAAAATCACATCAAACTCCCCTAATTTAAAAGGAATCAGATCAACACTGAAAGATTGCTCCCCTATGCCTATCTCACAGGCGGGGTGAATCTGGTTAACAGGAATAATTTCATGATTGGCTATTTCTACTTGTAAGGGTTCTATCAAGGGTTTAGCCTTAAGTCTTAACTTACGCGCAAGGTCCTTTGATATAAAAGATTTAGTTGCTCCCGAATCAAATAAAACATTTGCACTGACTGAATTTAGAGAAAGGGTACCTGCTATCACATCTGAATCTTTCATAGCATCCTGGACTGTCATGTTGAAAGTCCTCGCAGTAGGTGGCTTATTGGAAGCAGCCCTGCTTGCTCCCGAAGCTGCTGGTTTGTTCATTGGGCATTCCCTCTTCCAATGACCTGGGCGTCCGCACTGATGACAAGTGGCGGTTGGAATGACGGCAGGGGTTGATGATGGGCACTTATTTGAGTAATGGCCTTCCCGACCGCACTTAAAACAGGTTACTGGCTTTCCTTTACACTCCCCAGTGTGATTCCTTCCACATATGTTACAGGCTGGCAATGGGGATCGAGACTGGTTGGAATAGGACATTCTTGACTTCTGGCCGCCCTGGCTCACACTCACACTCATTAGACGCTTAAACCCAGTGTTCCTTCCTGGTAGGGACACTGCTCCTCGATTAAATCTAGTTGGGAAGCTCCTTCATGCGGAACCTCCACCCATGCTCATACTTTTCCTCTTTATTCCTTTATTCTCTCTTTCCTTCTGCATCTGTTCACTTCCGACTTCTACAATCGTTGCCTTTTGCACCAGAGTGGCATAGTCCGTAAGCTCAAGGATTGCCACCCTATTCTGAATCCACGGTTTCAGTCCCTGCTGAAACCTCCTAGCTTTCTTTTCCTCGGTGCTCACAAACTCCGGCACAAACCTTGATAACTCAGTAAATTTCGCTTCGTACTCTGCTATAGACAAGTTATTCTGCTTTAGCTCCAAGAACTTGAGCTCCATCTGGTTTTCCATAAACCTCGGGAAATACTTTCCCAGAAACAACTGACTAAATCTCTCCCAGGTTATAATAGCATCTGTCTCCATGTTTTTCTTGGCCTCCCACCAGTAGTTAGCTTCTCCTTTCAGAAGGTAGGTAGCAAATACAGTCTTCTGTGCCTCCTCGGTACTCAAAATCTCAAAAGATTTCTCCATTTCCTTTAACCATGCCTTTGCCTCAACTGGGTCGGCTGATCCGTGGAACTCAGGGGGATTAAGGGACTTAAAAGCCCTGAAAGAGTTTGCCACAGCATTGTTACTTCCTTGAGGGGGTGGGTTGGGTTGACGTTCCAAATTCTACCTTAGGAGTTGCATGAACTGGCCCATGGGATCCATGCCTGGGTTTGGTACTGGTTGCTCAACCTCGGTTTCTCCTTCTTCAGCCTCTATCTCAAATCCCTCAACATCATATGTTTCCTCTTCCTCTTCATACAGGGAGTCATCCTGTTCCACATAATCCTCATCTTCCTCTTCACTGTGCTCCTGGTTCCTATCATCCTGGTTATGGCTTCCCTGGCCTTCAGATCCAGGGTTCGCCCTAGTTCCAATCTTTCTTGGCGGCATGATTCTGATAATAATAAAAACAATTATTGGAAAAATTCAACGTTAGGTCACAATCATATACAACATTGTGCCTTGCACAGCTCTTATAATGGGGAGAACGTATATCGCAATTCTATTATTTTAAGAAAGTTCTAATACGAAGTGCAGTAATAATAATGATAAAAATAGTGATCCCATCACTATGGAACTGAACCGAAAGGAAACAAATATATACATAATGCGAGAAATACAAAGTTTGATCTGGTCAAAAGTACAACAGTGCTACAGTCATCTGTCCCAAAAGTGATACACAAGAGTCTATCTGTCTAGTCAGAAAAAGGGATGCTATATACAAGTCAACTATCCCGGAAAATTGGCTCTTACTAAGGCCTCGGCTAACTAGACAACTAGATTATTCCATCATCAATCCTGAATCACACACCGGAGCGGGTCAGCTCCCAAACCCTTTCCATCGCACGACGGAAGATATAGTCGGCCTGCCGCCTGGAGATCCTACCATGCATGTCCCCCTGGAGCGATCTGAGCCTCGCTCGGGATGTGAGCTCTATCCCCGTAAGCTCCCTCCTCAAGGATCGGGGTATAGAAGCCCTAGTCTCATAAGCTCGGGTAAGCCTACTTGCCCTCTCTGCATCCAACTCCCTCCTGGCCTCATCTAGTCGGCCCTCGGCAACAGCCACTCGGGTCCTCAATACATCCTGAACATATCCATGAGCTAACGAAGACTTCCTGTGGGCAGGGTCAAGAGGTGGTGAATCTGAAGCCGCTGAGGGTGCCTCCTCGGTCTGCCTAGGCTCGGAAGTATGGGTCTCTGAGCTGTCATCATCAGGAATCCAAGATAGTGGTGGAGGGGTAGGGGCTCTGACCACCGGAAGTGTGGGTAATGGGGTACCAGCATACACTACCATAGGTCCAACACGCTCCTCAGCTATTGGGACCTCATCCAGGTCCTCCTCATCTGGAATAGTAATAACCTCTGTCTCTGACTCCTCTGAGGGGTCCTCCTCATCTGAAACAGCAATGACCTCCGTCTCAGGCTCCTCTGAGGGGTCCTCCTCATCCTCCTCCATCTCAGGCTCCTCCTGATCCTCAACATCTAGCAATGCCTCATCATGCTCACGCTCGAACATCTCAGGGTCCTCTATCTCAGGCGCTTACACATTAAACGAGCTAAGTTACTATCATGATACTTATAAGGGTTCCCGTAAGGGTTTTAACTGTCAACACTACTTTAAGTAGTCCGACCATGAACTTGGCAAGAGTTCTTATTATCTTTGTGAGTTTGTTATTATATCGACGCATCATCTCTGAGGTTTATAACGCTTAGCTCTGATACCATTTCTGTAACACCCCCACATCCGGGATCGGGGATCCGGGTCGTCACGGTCTTTCTTTCCACAATATCACTTCACTTAATTAATAATAAATAACCTTATGCTGTGACCCCACACTAACACACACCACAACCCGTTATAGTCTCAGAGATGAAATTTAAATAAGTACAAGTCTTTGAATCCACAATTTAAAAGTTATTACAACCCAAAATGATTACTTGATAAATTTACAGTTAATTGCCATTATCTGCCACAAGTTATAATTATACATAATTGATTCTCAAAAGTAGATGGTCTGATCTACAATAGATCTACCTCTGCAGCTATAGCAGCTACAACATCATCGGGAAGACGCGGGACGCTTCCCACGCGCTTGCGCTGGGTCTGCTGGAGTCTGGCCATCTCTCCTAACTGGTATTGTGTGATGAAGAAATAAAGCAAGAGTGAGCCTTACAGCTCGCAAGATAATACATAGTGATAACAATAATATAAGTATCTAAATGGATACTTAATAGAATCTCTATCATGTGTAAGATAATTACTTACTAGATATAAGTAAAAACAAGGAATGAAGTTACCAATACTTCACCACACTTATATCATTTATAAAGCTACTTGAACTACCACCGTTCAAAGTATTATAAGTTTTAAGAAAAACATCCCATAGATGAGACCACAAGTTAAGACTTGAATAGATTCAATCTTTGAAATATTATTGAATGAAAAAGTTATGAGATACTTTATTTAGTCCCGATATATATATCCATATATATATCTCTTTAAACATTTCCTGGAACCTCTGTTATGTAAAGTATGAACAGAGTTTGAAACATCCAATAAATTTTGGAAAGGAAAAGAATTTTGGCATAAACCAGATATCTTGCTGATCAGGCAAAGATACCAATAAGTAACCTTTTCTACTAGTAGATGGATGAATCCCCCACCGGTCATCACCCTGGCCTCATAAGGACCTTGTGCTGGACCGCCACCCGGCCTCTTACGCGTTGATAGATTGCCACCCAGCAACTTACAAAATAATAGACCGTACCCCGGCCTGTCGCTTATGCCGACTCAATTAGATGGGCTTACTTCCCGAACATTGGGCAAGTAATCAATTCATTTACCAAAACTGCAACCTCGTTGCGAATATAAAATGCACCACAGAGCCGGATTCCCCAGGTTTTGAGCGAGTATTTAAATCCCCTTAAAAAGGAAGATCTTAAATATAAAAATGAGTTTTGGGATCCGCTCTAACTTCAAAAAAAATCATTTTGAAGACTCGAAAATACTTTATAGAGTGTTTGGAGTAAAGCTGATTTAATGAAGTAAATCAGTCCCCAGAATATTTAGAAAATGACTGAATATTATTATTTAAATAATATTCCCATAAAGAATAATCTTTATAAAAATAATTGAAGTAGAAGTATTAAAACTTATACTTGAAACGAGTATTAAATCACCAAAGATATACTTATATGAAAGTATTATCTTTATTTGAATAATCGAAAATAAGTTTGATTATTGACATCTTATTCTTTAATAAAATAAAGAATATACCTCAGCAAATAATCAGAGTCATAGATCCTCAAATGAATATTCAAATAATATTCAATAAATAATATAAACTGAGTCATAAGCCTTCGAATGAATATTCAAATAATATTCAAATAAATAATAAAAGGAGTCATACGCCTTCGAATAATATTCGAAATAATATTCAATAATAAAATAAAGTTAAAGTTATCGAATAAACCTTATTCGATTAATAGTTTGGAAAACTATAACCATATATATATATAAATATATATATATATCCATATCCATATATACAAAATCTACTCGGGATCCTCGACTCCCGGTTTTAGAAAATATTTTCACCTTTGGGTCCCTATACTAAGGGTATACGCAAGTTGCCGCTATTCTCTAGCATAGGTATTATCAACTGAACCAACAGATATATATTTCAAGAATATGAAACAGGCATGCATATATACCATATCACATGCTACAATATATCGCAAGAATTTGCTAAATAACCAATATGCATTTATCGCAAGATCATGCATATACAAATGTATACATCACAACAACAGTATAACGGATAGAATACTTGCCTGAGCGACTTGGGGTGATAAAAGGCTCGGGACGAGTCTGGTAACCTATAAACAACAAGTAAGTTGGAATTAAACCAAAATCACTTGTAAATCTATACTTTAACTAACTTAGACTCTAACGCTTGATTTGCGCTCACTGATTTGCTTAAGTCACTCGGGTACCCTCGGCTCCACCATTTTTAATAATTTAACCTTTACGAGTTTTAAAGCGATTCCTTCGCGAGTGTCTTACCAACTGCCTAACACACTTACCATAAATGTTTCATACATTAATTAACCCTTTTTGGTCTTTAACCTATGTTTCAAAGTAAGGCGAGGGGAAAAGTTTCGTTCGCGAAACGCCGTTACTTGAAACGGTCGTTTCTCCTAAACCGTGCATCGGAATCGAACGAACTACATATCAAAACGAAGCTCGTAACATGAGCTATCTAAACATGGCAGTGGTCATATTCTAGCAGGGGGTTCTCGGGTCCTAATGCCATGCACAAAAACAGTCCAAAGAAAATCGGACGTTACGACGGCTATGTTTACGCGATTTCCAAATTTTAACCCATTCAAAACCAACCACAAACCAACCTCAAATCCAACATACAACCAACACCCATCCTTATCACATCATAACAATCCCAACCAATTCAATTTAATCATTCATACTTATGCCTAAACTTAACTTTAATCATACTTAAGTTCTTTTAAATCAAAACCACAACAATTACCATTCCATTTCACTACCATTCCAAATCCCAAACTCTAAATCATAACAACAAGCTACAATATCATCCTACTAATCAAAATCATCTTATAATATATAGGAATCTAGGGTTTGGAGATGGTATACCTTCCTTGAAGTGGTGGGAGGAGCTAGGAAGCCTTAAGAAGCTTTGAGAAGTCTTAAGAATGCTTGGATCTTCAAGAAAAACAAGAAAAATTTCAAGTTAAAAACTTGAAAACACTATTCATTGTCTTCTTCTTTGATTAAATGAAGAAGATTGAGAAGGAATTAATGGCTTAAACTCATGATATAGTCCTAACTAAGCATGAAGATGATTAGGGAATTATCTTACCAATTTAGGAGGCTTGGATCTTGAGTTTTGAAATTCTTCTTGCCTTTTGAATAGTGAAAAGCCGAGAGCTTCAAGAACAAAGCCTTGGTTGCTTTTTGATTTTTGATGAAAGTGATTTTACTTGGCTTGGTTGCTTGGTTTTTGTATTTGATTTAGTCAATTACCTTTTTGCCCTTGAATTTGTGTGGTTACAAAGCTACCACACCTCCTTCCTTCCCATGTCATGCTTATGTCATCCTCATGATGTCATCCTCCCTTCCTTGTCCTCTTTCTATTGGTTGGATGACATCATTCCCACTAATCCCTTTGATTAACTTCCTAATCGTTTGCCTAATGACCGCTGATCTTTTATACGGTTCACTTAACTTTCGTTTTCGTTTATCGTTTGAAGGATCATACCCGGGATCTTATTACTTAGGTTCCTTTAACCTTTCTCAATACATTATATTCCTTTTTATGATCCTCTATTATAATCCTTTAATTTAAATCCTTTTTATCCTGTTACCTTATACTCAATTCTCTCCGTATCTTGTGGATTTCCGGGAAAAACCAAAGTGTTCGGAATTGGATTCTGACGATCTTTACATACACTTATATACTTCATAGAGTACTAATAATATCCCAGAATATCCATAACAGAACCCCTACATAGTGTGGCGTGAAAAGTTTTCTCATTCAGCTAAAACACTATTCACAAGGGTTACAAAAAGTTGAAAATTTTGGGGTTATTACAAGACCTCCCGTAAGACTTGGGCTAGTCTCTATATTATGAATATGAAGTATTGAGTCGGAAAAAAGGTTAAAATCAACTCATAGTATACAAAGAGCGAATGCAGATTCGTATCTGAAGGCTATAGAGATAAAAGTTGAAGTATTAGTACTGCTGAAGGTTTCGCCTTGAAAAAGGATGATGAGATTTGGGCATAAAAGTGAGCTAAGCCCTAGGAATATTGGATCGTTTAAGGTACTGAGAGAAACAGGTTAAGTCAACTGTGAGCTGCGATGTTACCACAGCTGCAACACACTCATATTGTGTTTTATATCTTTGTGTCAAAGAAATATATTCCCGATTTAAATCAAGACATTGTGTATGAACTAATCTAGCTCTTAGATCGTGAAAACGAGACCTCGGGAATAAGTTTATTCCTATAGTGAATATGTTTTGGAGAAATTCCCGAGTGGAAGAGTCCACTTGGGAGTCAGAGTCAGATATGCTTGACAAATATCCTCACGTGTTTAGTTAAATCAGATTCTGAGGACAAAATCTCTTTAAGGGGGAAGGATGTAACGACTCGTATATTTTTGTACTATTTAAATATTTAATTGTTAAATAGCTAAATGAATAAAATATGTGTATGGGTTCTGTCAGCAGGTTATTACTTTGTTATTATTTATATGTGATTACTGGTGTATGGGATTGAATTGTGTAGTTAATTATTGGGTTATATTATTTTGTTTCGCTTTTAAAAGTGATTTTTGTGCATTTTTATCTTTCATAAATATCTGTGTTATCCCTAAAATTATTTTTATGATTTTATAATTTCAATAATAATTTTTGGGATTAAATTCACTCGCGCGATATTTCGTTTAATTATTAAATGCGGGTACAAGTTACGTTTTAAAAATGTTTTAAAAATTATGAAAATTTTATTTTATTAGTTTCGGGTTTTTCTAGAAATTTTAAAACTATTTTCGTAAGATTTCAGGTTATCTTTACCCATAGATTACTCGTTAAACCATTAATTTCGGTGTTAGATCGGGTTAGCAAGCAGATAAGGATTATAATTCTTATCCATTCAGTACCTTTTTTTCCTTTTATTCCGTGTTCTTTTCAACACCACTGCATGTATGTTCTCTCTCTCTCTCTCTCTCTCTCTCTCTCTCGCAAACGATCTCTCCTCCCCTCTCTCGCGCTGCTCATAAATCTCCTAGCTTCACTCTCTAGATTTCCCCTTCTTTTCCCTCTCTTTTTCCGGTTAGTTGCCATCCCGTTTTTTGGCGAACCGCCATTGGTCATCCCTGTTGGTTTCCGCGGCTTGGCTTTCCGGTATCCTGTTGTTCAGTTCGTGAATTGTTCCTTCAAGCTGTGCATATATCTGTGTATACGCATGTGTGTGTTGTGTGTGTGTTGTGTGTGAGTATGTGTGTATATATATGTGTGTATAGCAGTGGTGCGGGTGTTGCCTTGCCTTGTTGCTGTCTGATGATTTCTTTCCGGCCGCCGCTGGATTCTTTTCCGGCTAGGTGGCCCGTGGCTGTGTCGATGTTGTTATTGTTGTTTTGGTTGGGGATTATTTTTATTTTAATTCCCTGCATAAAATTGTTTAATTGATTTTCTTTTTGAAATAATAAATAAATATTGTGTGGGAAATTAATGTTTAATCGGTGAAATTTATTTAGAAACACGACACGTGTGGCGCACCGATAAATTTTACCGCCATCGATGGTAAACTTCGGTGAGTCGCCGGTGGACTGTGATGATATTTCTGAGTCCTACGAATAAAAATATAAAAATATGAATAAAAAATATAAAAATACGAATAAAAATATAAAAATACGGATAATAATAATTAATTAGTTTGAATCAAGGGTTGGGATTTGTGGAATTGAATTGTGGTGATTGTTGTTGTGATTTGACGTCAAATTGCTTTGACGGGTTAGTCTGAAAAATAAAAGAAGTGTTGCCCGATTTCCGGGAAATCAAATTACGGAAACACGGGGGCGTATCCAGTAATTATCGAAACGTCAAGCGAGTATATATAAATGCATACATATGTCTTATACTAAACCTGATTGTATGTCGTGGTGAAATATTTTGCCAAAACCAATAACCCTAATTTCGTAAAATGACGAGTATACGTATCTTCTGAAAATAAACACTGAACCGACTTTCAAGAATGTGAACCCAAATTGATACGTGTATTACAATAATGTGTATGTTATGAGGCAGGTTTTGTTAATGTACGGGTAGATTGTTAGCAAGGATATGTCAAGCATATTCGGACGTCTAAATTAGGATATTTTGACTTTGTAGGTTCTAGTCGGAAGACCTGAGATTTGACATTGGACGAAAGATAGTCTGTTGGTCAGTCAACAAGCTCAGTAAGGTTCCAATCGAAGGAACTGAGTGTTGAAGTCGAATCCAGGGTGATCTAGTGGTTAGACGATAAAGCCTGAGCATCCAAGTCGGCTCAAAGTCAATTAATAATAGTTGTAAAGCTCTGCAAGGCAAGTACCCCTGACCATATCTTTATGGTTCAGTAATATATGAATAACTGTTAATTTAAATTACGTACTGGAACAGAACATTTTAAGTTACATATCCCCTGTGTTCAAAAATGTTTGTTAACTTATATTTTGGGGGAAAAGTAACTTCTGAAAATGCCTATCTCTAAGTTTGAATAAAATGAAAATGTTTTGGAAAGTGTGCTGTGATAGACCTGTTTTGAAAGAGATAGGTAAGTGGTTTGGAAAACTGGATAAAGTTAATTAGATAATTGGATGAGCGTACGCAAGGGTCCGTAACGGCTAGGAAGATAGCGTAAGAGGTGAAGTGGTTGCGCACCCTATTTTAACCACCAGCCCAGCATGACAGGGACCTAGCTAGTCTCTGAGTTCCGAAACAAGTTTTATGGGATGGCAGATGGAGCCGTCCTATGGAGATAGCCTGATCACCTGTCTCACCAAGGATCATCCAATACATTCATATCTGAGCGAGATTTTTTTTGTGGTTCCCGTAACGGAACAAATGATTTTGGGTCCCCGTAACGGGACAAATGGTTTTATGGTTCCTGTAATGGAATGGATGATTTGGAAATGAAAATAGCATGCTAAAATTGAACTCTGGTATTCACACAGCACAATTAATGAGATGTTTTATAGAGCATGCTAGTTATTGATATCCAGTTTTCACCTGTTTTACTTTTTTCTATAAATGAGTTATGATTTTTTTTTCCTATAATTATTTATCATAAACTTTTTTTGATTATTATTATTCATATAGTGATACTGCTGAGCAATTGATTGCTCACCCTTGCAGAATATTTTATATATGTAATTCTTTCGTGGTAGTCATGGCAGAGCTCCAGTTCCTTCCGTGTCAGGCTCCTCTGAGGTAGTTGTGTTAGACCAAAGATGGTCTGTTGAGTTGTTGTGATAAGATAGTATTGTCATGAATGTACGTGATAAGTTGGTTTGTATTAATTGTAACCTAAATCATACTTAAACCTGGAAAAGGTCTTGGTATAGGGGTCGTGTTTATGTTATATCACTGAAGTGGTTTATATTATGACTCTTATTGTTGTGGTTGATGATGTCAACTCCTGACCCCGGGGTTGAGGCTGTCACAATGTAAGTCTTCTCATTTCAAAATAAATAAATTGTACTTGAAAGTCATACTGCTTTTTCTTACATATTTCTTTTGTTAGGTCACACAACACTATAGAAGGGGGTTGGATATAGTGTTTATACAATTAAATCGATTTCAAAATAAGTATGTAACAAAGATCAAGTATATTCAAATAAACTCAGTTACAATAGAACTGTTGTTCTCTCTCAGTGATGAACAATATCACTAAGAGCTGCTAGGTTACAATGAATAATGTTCTCGATAATGATAACACATATAGTGTAAACCCTATGTCTGTGTTTATATAGTACACAGTTACAAGATATCTTCTAATTGATATGGAATATAATTCTGTCTCCTAAAATATATCAATCAGATATCTTCTACAAGTCTTCTAGTCCTCTAACTCTTCATACATATCTTTTTTTTGTTTTAGTCCAGATATTCTCCTGTAAATCAGCCGCATTCCTTATCTGAAGTCTTCCCGCACTTAAGTCCTGATATATATCTTCTGACGCCTTAAGTTCTGACTTCAGTAAGTTCTGATTTCAGTAAGTCCTGATATGTCCTGTTGTTAAGTTATAAAAATTAAACACAAATCAGATTAGACATGACATCTCAAATATATCTAACAATCTCCCCCAACTTGTAAATTATGCAAAATATACAAGTTAATAGATTTGATGATGTCAAAAACATTTTAAGTACAAATGCAATGAGAGTTTAATAAGGCAACTAACTACAACTTATAGTCCTTGTAGCTTTAATCAATCTTACTGAGTCAATCTGAATCCAAAGTGATTCTTGACAAAGTTTGATATCAGCTTTTCTTCTTTATTCCTCAGGGCTTGAGCTATTGTAGCTTTGACTTGCTTCAATTCTTCACCCTGACTTCCAATCTGGTAGATTGCAGTCCTTAATGCTGAGATATGATTTCTTTCCAAACCATCATCAAGTCTGATCACCCTTGGATAGTTGGATGAGAAGAATCTTCATTGTAGCACAGACATTTCTCTTTCAGAATGACTTCAAGTTTAACAGAATCCTTCTTCATTGGAATTTCACTTGCATCATCTTCAATAATGTTTAGAATGAATTATGTAACCCTTGAACCAGAAATTCTTGCTTTATCTCTTATGGTCTTTATAATGAAATTTGACCATCTTCTGGTAATCTCAGACTTTATCTCTAAATGATAATGAAAGAATTGAAGTTCTTTCAGAGATTTGTTCAACACATCTTATTCTGACATTTGATATGTTCTTTCATCTTCAAGAAATAGAATCAAATTTTCTTTGACATTACGTTTATCATGAGCATCCAAGACCACTTGAACAGATATAACCTTATCAAGGTGTTTCTGTGTAACTTCTTCAAGAGGTTTATCAGTCAATAGAAATGGATCTCTTGTAAGTACTTCAACTCCTGTCTTGATCTTGGCCTCATCAGAAGCTAGTCCAGCTCTGTCTCTTACTTCTCTGGCTTTCAATCCAACAGTCATGAAATCAGATAGCAGCTAGCTTTTCTTAGGATCTAATGGACTAATATTCTTCCATAGGAGTTTTCTCTTATCACTAAATGTCAATTTACTCAAATCAACTTGAGCATTGTCAGAGGTTGATGTCTTGATGTCTTGATCAGAATTTGTTATTTCTTCTGTAGCTTGTTGTTCTTCATTCTGAACAACTTGAGTTGTGTCAGAGGTTGTTTTAGATTCTTCAGTTATCTTCCTTTTCTTCAGAGTTTGAAAAGTCTCATCTACTGCAGCAGCATTATCAAATACTTGAACCAGTTTGCATACAGGTTTCATCAGGATTTGAGGAATTTTCATCTCCTGTGGATTTGCTGGTTCATCAATTTTTCCTTTCCCTTAATCTTTGGGATCAATCTGTGATCTTTTCTTGGGCTTTGAAGCCTCATAATTTGACTTTTCTTTTATCACAATGCCTTTTACCTTAGGCCTTGGAGGTTTCTTTGCATCAGAAGCTTTAGACTTTAGACTTGTCTTTTCAGCTGCAAATCTAGCTTCTTTCTCCTTGAGTTTCTCTAAATCCATTCCAGGATTATGTTTGAGAAATAATCTTCTAGAAATCTCCTCATCAAGTGTCTGAATTTTAGGATCTTTGTAGTAGACAGTAGTCTCCTTTCCCTTGAGCTTCAGAGTTTGCAAAAACTTCTGAGAGTCTTGACTTTCAGCTTGAATCAGAACTTGCTATCATATTTTGAGCTTCAGAACTTGCTATCAGAGCTTGAGCATTTATAGCATCAGAATTTATCTTCTTTTGAGTAGAAGATTTGTTTGAATCGGAAATTAGTTTCCTTGAAGAAACTTTGATGTGCCTTTGACCTTGACCCTTGCTTTGGTTTCCCTGGTCATCACCTTTGTCATCCTTTTTCTTCAGTACTTGAGTATTAACAGATTGCAGAACCATCAGAGTTTATTAAAAGTCTGGCTTCATATATGTTACCATACATGTAACCTTTCAGAACTACTTTTCCTGTAAAATTACTTACAACTTCACAGTGTTCTTCAAAGAAATCCACATGATAACCTCTGTCACAGATTTGACTCACACTTAGCAGATTATGTTTAAGTCCTGAGACAAGAGCTACTAATTCAATGATGACATTTCCAAGATTGATATTGCCATATCCCAGAGTTTTTCCCATATTGCCATCTCCATAAGAAACTCCTGGGCCAGCTTTCTCCACAAAGTCTGATAGCAGGGCTTTATTTCCAGTCATATGTCCTGAAAATCCACTGTCAAGAACTAGGATATTTTTCCTGTTGCCCTGCAATCACAAAGACCACTATTGATTAGTTTTAAGGACCCAGACTTGCTTGGATCCTTTGGCCTTATTAAGTTTGTTAGTATTTACAACGGATTTAATTTCAGAGTTTATGCTAACATGTTGTTTATCAGACTTTATATCAGACTTTGTATCAGAACTTACACTAGAAGGAATTACACTAACTTTCTTTACAGAAGGTTTTATTTGATAATAATCATAGTACAAACTATGATATTCCTTACAAGTATAAATGGAATGCCATAAACTACCACAATGAAAACAAGGATTTTGTGGTTTAAACTTAACAGACTGACTCTTAACTCCTGATTTAGGAGGTAAAAAATTTATATCTTTATTTTTCCTACAAAAAGAAGCAAGATGGTTAGAGTTTTCACAGTTGTAACATTTCTTTCTAGGAGCATTAGGAACATGCATATAATTATTACTCTTATTCACACCTTCCTTTCCATTCCTATTTTTCCTAGCTTCCTTTACCTTGTTCACATTTCTAATCTCTTTCAGCTTATGCTTAAGCTGCTTCTTAGTCATTAAGCCTATGTTTACTTTAGCTGGTTTATCCTGTTTTAATTTGTCAGAAGTTGACTTTTCTTTTACTTCTGTCTTAGAATCTTTCATCTTTTCAGAATCGGACATAACTATTTTTGCTATAAATTTAACAGGATTTACCTTTGGCGTAGCAGTCTGTTTAACAATAATTGGCTCAATTTGCACAGTTCCTTTCTCACTTCTCCATAACCTAAGCCCTCTTTCCAGTTTCCACTACTTAGTAAATTATGAGTTGTTCTGCCAGAGTTAGTCCAAGTTCTGATGATCTCTCTTCCCTTTTCCAAATCAGTTTTTAGAGATTCATTTAATTTTAGCACTTCATCCCTAACATACAAAGCCTCATCTCTTTCTTTCTTAGTTTGATGAAGAAAAACTAACTCCTTTTCAAAATATTCATTTCTGTTTTTAAGATCAAGATTTTCAGATGTTAATCTTTCACATGTTAAAGTCTGATCTCTAAAACTAATGAACATGGTTTTAAGGTATAATCTCAACTCAGTAATATCATCAGTATGAAAAGCAAAGGTTGTTTGAGGTACCTTCAATTCAGCAGTTTCCGTGATGCCCTTCAAACCCGGGGTCTAGATTTGGGGGTCACTAGCCAATAAAATACAATAAAATAATCACAGCGGAATAATATAATAAATATGACCCCTTGCATGCAACTGGATCGATCACAGGTTATAGTATGGAACATGCACTAATTCAAACCAACTGTTATTACAGACCATAAGTCTAATTAGTTTTATAACTTATTCAAATTTTATTACAAACCTCTAGACTAGTTAAGCGTCCCAAACTGTCTACCTGGAGAACACACCAAACTATCTACAAGCACACAACCTCTGGTCAGACCTGGAACTTAAGCTTGCCCTGGCCTAGCTGAAAGAATTAGGATATGAAACAAGTATGAGCGAAGGAAATGCTCAGCAAGCAATATATAGCTTATGATTTAGAACAACAACAACAACAATATATATATGATGAACAAAACCAAACCACAATACCTGAACAGTATCAAAAACTGATATATATTTGATAATAAATAACTTTTGCATTTATATTTTATTTTGGGATTGGAATCCTCGAACGACGGTGTGTTGCCGCCGGTGATCAGCCGCGGAGCAACACCGGTATGCCGAAGCATATCCAACTAAACAAAAGGTACCCAAGGCACATATCGGCCTAGCAAGGTTTATATCCTGTATAACACATAGCTCACGTTGGACCGCCGCCACGGCCTCTTACGCAACCATCCATCCCATAAAAAAAAAACAATTTTCCGTCAAATGAGTCGAATCAAATGACATCCTTAACCACATAACTCCCCATTTCTCATGGTCCAGAGTTATCTCAACAACCAATGGCGAAATAACCAGAACAATTAGTTATTCGCTAATCTCAATTCAAAGCTTCACTGTATAGAGTAAGTTTTAGCAAAATATAAAAACATTTAACTATTCTGAATTTAGAATAGTAGAGAAATTGAAAGAATAAAATTCAGAGTCAATAACAATTGAATGATAAGTGAAGATATAAATACTTGTATGATATGATTCGAAATAAACGTCACTTGAACGATAAGTGAAGTTAGGGTACTTGCCCGGTGTGCTTGATAACCTCTTACTATAACTCTACTTATAGATATTGGCTACTATCTCTGTCTAGCACTTGACCACACTCCTTGCTACTCGATTCTATAAACAAAAGGACTATTTTAATTGACAAAACCAAACTCAATTGACGTAACTATAAGTCTTGACATCTACCCGATCGTTTATAACTAAGCATGGCATTTTAAACTGTAAACAGATAGCATGCATATAACATAGCATGTAATCATGGTATTCTTATAACACATAATCACATATTTTATGTAACACATAAGTTGGATCGTTAAAAGATATGTCTCATTGCGTTTAGAATTGAATTCGGGTCACTAATAATATTTATCGATCAGATACCAACTCAAATTGATACACAAATCAAATGACATTGTACTATAAAATAAATTAGGTCTCAAAAGTATTTTTATTGAAAACGTAATATTTTTCTGAGTCTATACGCGTTCGTTTCGTATTAAACGGATGAACGATTTAATTATTATGAATAAAATAAGAAATAAATGGAATTAATTCAATTAATAATAATATTAATTGACTTTTAAATACCACAATATAATTTTTAAGAGTTTAAAAATATTTTTTAGGAATTATTTGAATTAATAATAAATAATTTACATTTATTTAACTATTTATAAATAAAATTAATTGATTAAATGAATTAATCAATTAATTAAACCCATAAATAATTAACTAAAATAAATTATAAATATTTAAATCAAACTGAGTTTTGAAAATAAATAAAAGAAAATAATTTTAGGAATTTAAAATAATTAAGGAAATAATTTTTAGAATTATAAATGATAAGTAAATGATTTTTAAAAATAAAAGAAATGATTTTGATTCCTTTGTTTTTAGAAATGTAAATGAATTAGGATTTAAATCAGAATTGTAGAAACAAAAGCTAAATCAGGAATTTGGGGTTTTAAGAATTAAAACCAGGTCGGATATCAGACCCATCAGATCGAAAAAAAAGAATTTGGGTCACCAAGAACCCTGGAACTTCGCCGGAACCATTTGCAGAATCTGGCACGCCGGCCGGAGTCCGGTGAACTCCGATCAAGGCCAAAACGCACAGATTCGCCCTGATTTTTAATGCCAATCAGTTCTGAACAATCATAACACTATCTAGCAACTACCAGCCACCCGAATCAGTAACTTAATCGCCGATTCCGGTGGTTTTGCCATGGAAACCGGCGAGACCTTGAATCTTCCGGCAAAAAAATGATTTTCCTCGTTTTTAACCCAAAATCAACAAACCTTATACGGATTTAAAGCTTGCATAATTTCCAATCTATCTATATGCTCATAATCAACAACAACCATCCACATAAATCAAGAAATCGAAAATAAAAATTGCAAAACCCAAGAACACGGGTTCGTCGATTTAGCAATCAAACCGTGAAAATAATTGATGGAATCAACTCCTTGAATCATGTTAAAACTATCTATAACATTGAAATCAATCAAAAACCCTCACAAATCAAAATCGAATTTCAAAGATCAAGAACACAAAAAAGTCGATTTTACGCAATACTTCACCTCAGATTCTGAAATTGGTATGGTTAGAAAGAGCTTGAAACAAGGATCAATTTGGTATACAGAGCGTTTGATTTGGTTTCCTGGATTGCCCACAATCATCAATCAAAGTTTGGTTCAAAGATTTTACCCCCAAAATGTGTTCTTGGATTTTCTTTCTATTTTTCTGAATTTTAATGAATTTAATGAATAAAATAAAATAATACAACTATTTATATATTTACAGAAATTATATCCTCAAAATAAATTAAGGGTGTTTTTATCCCTAAATTACAATAATTAAGCCCCAAAATAATAATTACGGGGAATAATTTTATAAATGATTAAATATAAAATTAATGTCAAAATTCCCCAAAAATTGCGAATAATACAAAAATGCAAAGATATTGGGTAGTTGAGATACGAATAATATTATAAAAATACAAACATGGATTTTGCAGCGTTTGATGTCCCGGTGGGGTCCCGGTCTGCTGATTTTTGGAAAATAAAACGATCCCTAAATTAACATAAAATCCCGATAACATATAAAATGCATTGAAACACGCGTAAAATGAAATAAAACGAGTACCTTGGTAAATACGCAAATAAATACGAGTTCGAATTGCAGATCGAGTCATATAATTGTAGTTTAAACACCTATTAATCAATCGAAAAATTTTTTGGCCCGCACAGAAACACACATAACAACTGTAACATCTAATATCATGGCTATAATCAGTTTAAATTTATAAAACACATAATATTTATTTATTTAACATATAATAATCACATAAATTTCTCGGGTATTACAGTTTCAGGGCTGCTATCAGCATTTGCCATCAAGGCATAGTTCACCTCATCTTCAGAATCTGAAGTGTCTGTCCAGCTTTTCTTATTTGTGACAAGTGCTTTACCTTTATCACTTTTTTCTTTCTTGCAGTCAGGAGATATGTGGCCTCTTTCACCACAATTGTAGCATTTGACATTTGAGTTGTCTCCTCTGTCAGACTTTCCTCCTTTGCCTTCAGACTTTCTGAACCCTTTCTTATCAGAACTTTTACCTTTCCTGGAAAACCTCTTGCCCTTTCTGAATTTCTTATAGGCTATCTTTGTGATACCCTTCACCATTAGAGCACACAGTTGCATCATCTCTTCATCAACATCAGTTTCAGATAAACTTTCAGTTTCTGAATCATCATCATCAGAATATGATGGCTCTGAATCAGACTTTATGATGAGAGTCTTTCCTTTGCCCTTCTTTGAGATAGCAACTTTAGAAGATTCCTCCTCAACTCTAAGAGCAACTGTCGTTGACTTTCTTCCATGCCTCTTGCTCCTTTGATCCATCTCAAGTTCATAAGTCTTGAGCATACCATAAATTTCATCAAGAGTAGTTTCAGTAAGGTCATAGTTGTCTCTTATGGCAGTAGACTTCAAATCCCAATTTTCAGGAAGAGCTAAAAGGAATTTTAGATTTGAATCTTCAAGATCATATTCATTGTCCACCAGTGACAGATCATTCAAGAGTTTGACAAACCTGTCATATAAATCAGTTAATGACTCATCAGCTTTTGAGTCAAAGTGCTCATACTCTTGAGTGAGTATAGTCCTCCTGTTCTTTTTGATTGCATCAGTTCCCTAGCATCTTATCTCCAAAGCATCCCATATCTCCTTTGCAGTCTTGCATCCAATTACCCTATTTGGCATGACATTATCAATTGCACTATGCAACAAATGCTTTACCCTTGCATCCTTAGCAATAAATGAGATGTCTTCAGCTGTGTACTCACTTTTCTCCTTTGGAATCATCTTTGCTGGTTGATCAGCAACTGCAACAGAGAGCTCGGTAGGCTTATATGGTCCTTCATTAATTCTGTCAATATATTCTGGATCTGTAGCTTCCAGAAATATAGCCATCTTCACTTTCCATATGGGATACTCAGATGGTCTCAGTATGGGAACCCTAATGATCTCATATCGACTGTGGATTTGAGTGTTATGAGTTTCTTGAATTTTGGTGGGCTTAGTTGGGGTTTGTGTTTCTTCAGACATGATTTTTATTTGGATCTTTACTATATGTGTGTTAACAGAAGGGCTCTGATACCACTTGTTAGGTCACACAACACTATAGAAGGGGGTTGAATATAGTGTTTATACAATCAAATCGATTTCAACACAAGTATGTAACAAAGATCAAGTATATTCAAATAAAGTCAGTTACAATAGAACTGTTTTTCTCTCTCAGTGATGAATAATATCACTAAGAGCTGCTAGGTTACAATGAATAATGTTCTCGATAATGATAACACATATAGTGTAAACCACAAGTCTGTGTTTATATAGTACACAGTTACAAGATATCTACTAATTGATATTGAATATAATTTTGTCTCCTAAAATATATCAATCAGATATCTTTTAAAAGTCTTCCAGTCCTCTAACTCTTCATGCATACCTTCTTTTATTTTAGTCTAGATATTCTCCTGTAAATCAGCCGCATTCCTTATCTGAAGTCTTCCCGCACTTAAGTCCTGATATGTATCTTCTGACGCCTTAAGTTCTGATATTAAGTTCCGACTTCAGTAAGTTCTGATTTCAGTAAGTCCTGATATTTCCTATTGTTAAGTTCTGAAAACTAAACACAAATCAAATTAGACATGACATCTCAAATATATCTAACATCTTTTATGTATGGTAGGCTTGTTAGTAGATTTGAAATTGTGCCTAAGGGTCTTACTTATAATTTGTAGGAGATTGTTAGGTGCATGGCATGTCTATACCATCATAACAAACCTACTTGTACACAATCGCAAACAAGTAATATAGTAGTAAATATCAAATATCGTTTCTCAAGTACTCTCTATGTGTGTAAATCACAATTGATATATAACAATTCAATTATAGAACACAAAAATGAGTTTTGGTTTTCTAATTAAACTAATTAATTAACTAACTAATATTATACTAGTAAAAAGAGCGGATGAGTTTAGATACGAGAAGCTAAGTCAAGATAATTACTTCCCCCTAGTATGTTCATGTTGGTAATAAGCCAGTGTATTACTACAACAATATCACGGCTCACTAGCTAGAATCAATTGTTGTAGGTTCCTCTCGAAATCACTAATGTATAATTCTGATAAAATAAACTAACATATGTTTATGCCAATTTACTCTTCAAAATTTATTTAAGCACCAATTCACAAAGTTATGCATGGTTACAATATATGTCTATATCGTAACAATATCATAATCAAGATATATAAACATGCACCATTCAAGTTTTATGTCAATTAACGATAACCCTCTCAGTATTATAAATTAACTCGTTAACCTACTCGAGTTGATTAGACAATAGCAAGTATGTATCATGATATCCACTTGAGAAAATAAACTATAAACTACATATAGTACTTTTTATCAAAACATCAACAATCCCACATAAGGGTTCCATAAAAATCCTAAATCATATAAGTTTAGTTCATAATCCAGGTGAAAGGCATATGTCATAGCCTACTCGTTTATTCGAGTATTTAACTCAACTCAAATAAGAATGTAATAAGTAAATAGTGGATCAATCATCAGAGAGATCTCACAAAGTAACATCTGTCAAAGAATAAAGAAACATTGTTCATCTGCAGACTTGGTGATTCACTGGAAGAAGTTCAAGAATTTGATCATGCCTCAGTGATATAAATCAAGATCGTGGATTTAATCAAGTGACAGAGATCTCGTCAGGGTATCATTTATTACAAGGATTCAATCAGAACAACAAAGTCAAGACATGAAGAAACGTCACGAAAGTTAGTCACTCATGAACCAGACAGTACATCGAGTGTCAGCATTGAAGTGGCGGAATTGATTCATAAGTCTCAGTGACTTTCAGAAGATTGTCAGAAGAATGGATGCTGCTCAGGGTTAGTATTAATTCTCTATTAATTAATTAAGTCATATAATTTAATTATGAAAATAAATTATATCTGCAAAGATTAATTTATTTGATTAATTAAATTAATTGATTAATTAATTCTGAATTAATATTAAGGTTTTTCAGAATTTTAATTGATTAAAATCTGTTTTAATTCTAAAAAGACAACTGATTGTACTAGTATGACAATCGGTATGACAATTGATAGTCATACCGAAAGTCATGCTAATTCAGTTGATTGTCTTGATAGAATTATTATTTAGATTAAAATCACTTATTAATTCAGTAAGACAATTTCATTTGAACTAATATGACAATCGGTATGACAATCAATAGTCATACCGAAAGTCTTGTTAGTTCATTTTAATTGTCTTGCTAGCTCTAAAAATTGTCACACCGAAAGTATTATTGGACAAAGGATTGTCATACCAGTTCATTAATCTCGGCTGTGTTGATTAAAAAGCAGCAGAAGCATCCAATTAACTAACACACATACAGAGAGCAATCAAACAAAAGCCAAGAACAAAAAGAGAACAAGCAGCCAAATATTTCATCTTATCTGCTAATTCAAGATTACAATTTCTAGCTTGTAAAGTTAAATCCAATCAACTAGAAATCACTCTCTTGTTCTTGTGTATCAATCTAGCGGATTAAAATCCCTAGAACTTAATCTCAAATCGCATTTAGCATTTGATCTTTTAATTACAAAAATAGAAAAAGTTCATGTCGAATTTATTCTAGATTTGTAATAATTGATTTGAGATTAATCCCTTGTAACCGATACCGTAGTTGTAACACCTTTCAAGTTTAATAAAAGTTTTATTTAACTTGAATTTTGTTTCACAATTTTATTCCGCATTTTATTCGACTAAACGGTATTGTTTGCATTCAACCCCCCCTTCTACAAACAAATTGGGACCTAACAATTGGTGTCAGAGCCATCTGATTAACGTACAAATCTAGATCCTAGACTTTTGTGTTTCTTTCACTTCTTGAATTTTTTATTCACTCAAAAAATTCATAATGACTACACAAAAAGTTGGAACCGTTAAAATTCCACTTTTCGATAAAAAAAATTATGTTATGTGGAAGAAGAAGATGCTACTGTTTTTACAGGTTGCTAATCCCAAATATTTGCAAGTGTTGAAGAAGGGTCCAAAAATTCCTATGGTTATGGAACCAGAGGTAATAGAAAATGATGTGGTGATCACCAAAGCGAGAACTTATGTGAAGGATCCTGAGGACTTCTCTCCTGCTGAAATAGAAGAAGCTTCCCTGGATGCTAGCCTTCAATTAATCTTAGTAGATTCCCTTAATCCCCTGATGAATAGACATGTGATGAATTGTAAAGATTCCAAACATATCTGGGAAACTATTGAGATTATTAATGAAGGCAAAGAGGAAGTTAGGGAGAACAAACTAGAAATCCTAACCTCTGAATATGAATATTTCAAATCAAATCCAGGAGAAGGAATCACTGAAGTGTTTGAGAGGTACAATGCATTGATCAACAACCTGAACATTAATGGTAAATACTATTCCATCAGGGAGGTCAACAAAAAGTTCCTTTTAACACTGCCAACTCATCTCGAACATAGAATCACTGCCATAAGAGAAGCAAGAGATCTGAGTGAGATTTCTTTGGAAAGGCTCTATGGTGTGTTAAAGACTTATGAGTTGGAGCAGATTCAGCAGAAGGAAGTTTACGGGAAAGGAAGAGTGGTCAGCACGTCTACTGCTCTAGTAGCTGATGAACAACAACAACAACCACAATATCAACAACAATCTCAACAGTCAGAAAGAATGGTACAGTCTTCCAAGGTTGAAGATAATGTGATAGTAGCAGAATTTGATTCTCCTACTACAAATCAATCAGGAGATGATTATTATTCCTTGGAAGAACTGGAGCAATTGGAGGATGAGTCAATGGCCCTGATTGTCAAGAGATTCTCAAATGTCAGATTCAAAAGGAATCCCAAGTTCAAGTACAAGTCCAACTACAACAGATTCCAGAAAGGTGGATCTTCATCCTCTAACACCAGCAGTGGTGGGTATAAAACAGGGATGATTGATCGAAGCACCATTCGATGCTTCAACTGTAATGAGTTGGGACACTTTGCCACAGAATACAGGAAGCCAAAACAAGCTAGGAAGAACTCTTACGATTCTAATCAGAAGAGTAAATCTGAAAGGGCGTACCTGGCAAAGGGAAGAAGCTGGGATGATACTGACAGTGAAGATGAAGAAGTTGGGAATCTTGCTCTCATGGCTAGTAATTCAAGCACCTCATCGTCAAGAAAAGAGGTAAAACTTTCTGATGCTGAAATGGTTTATCATCTAAGAGGTAACTTAGATTGTGCTCGTCGTGATAATGAATTGTTAAATCAACAAATCAAAGACCTTGAGAAAGAGGTCAATGAATTAAGACTTGTGCACATTAATCAAGATAAACTAAAAGAACAAGTATCTTTTCTAGAGAATAGAGTTGACTGTTATAGACAACTCGAAACTATTCTCAAAGACAAGATCACCGGTCTTGAGGCTAAGGTTAAAGCTTACTTTAATTCTTGTTCGAAGTCCAAAGAGTTTTACAATAAGCAAGCTGTTAATCAAACACATGGAATAGGTTATGATTACAATGCTGCTATTGGAAAATTAGGCATAAACTCCCCTCCTCATGTATGTGCTAAAGGCAGGGAAGTACCACATATGCTTAAGGGTGTTGATGAACCCCTCTATAAAGAATCAATTGCTGAACCATTTGATGAGACCTCTTTTATTATTCAAGAAGAAATCCGTGCTGAAGATAATGCTAATGGGAAAGCTGTCTCCAAGACAAGTGTGTCAAAGGTTCCAGTCAAGGTTGTGAAAGCAACTGAGACTAACTCAGACACACATGAGTTGGATAACACAAATGCCATGTCTACCATGCATAAGTTGCCTATTGTTAATCCTTCTCATAAAGCATGTGGTGTTCCTGATTGTATGTCTTGTGCTTTTAATCTGTTGTTTGCTTATTTTAATGGTAAGCATGTTTCTAATGATAAGACTACTCCTCGTCAGCATGTGAATAATAGAAAGCATGATAGGTCTAAGACTGCTAGTCCTCCTAAAGCTAGAAAGGAGACATTTGTGCCTAAGCCTAAACAGAAATTTGATAAGGCTGTTTTAAAGGTCAAATGTTCAGTCATTGAGAATGTTGAGAATAGTGAAATTAAGAATGTTGTTTTGCCTGATAAAGGCCAATTTTACAAGTATGCCGGACCCAGCCAAGCTTGGGTTCCGAAGAAGTTCTAATCCATTTGTATTGCAGGGCATTAAACAGGTACAACCGGTAGTGTGGATTCTTGACAGCGGATCGTCAAGACATATGACCGGAGATAGAGCCCTGCTATCAAATGTGGTTGAGAAAGTTGGCCCAGTGGTTACCTTTGGAGATAACAGCAAAGGTTTAACGGAGGGATATGGCTGTTCGCAAGCTGGAAATGTTATCATTGAAAATGTATATGTTGTGCAAGGACTTGAACACAATCTGCTTAGCATTAGTCAGTTCTGTGACAACGGCTACAATGTTTTATTCGACAAGCTGAAGTGTCAGATTCTGCACAAGAAAAGTGAAAAACCCTCCTTAATGGGAATCCGGAAAGGAAATCTGTTCGTAGCTGATATGAACTCTGGAAGCAATCTTGAAGTCAATTATTTCTATGCAAAGGCATCGTCAGATAAGAGTTGGCTATGGCACAAGAGACTTTCCCATCTCAATTTCAAAACAATGAATTCTCTTGTCAAAAGAGAATTGGTAAGAGGTCTGCCTCAGCTGGAATTCTCTCCAGAAGGACTATGTGAGGCTTGCCAGAAAGGAAAGTCAAAGAAAGCAAGTCACAAAGGCACTGACACATCTTCCATAACTGGTGTTCTGCAATTGTTGCACATGGATTTATTTGGTCCAGTTAATATCCTTTCTATGTCAAAGAAGTGTTACTGTCTTGTGATAGTTGATGACTATTCCAAGTATACGTGGGTTTTATTTCTTCACTCTAAGGATGAAACACCACAAGTTGTGATTGATCATATCAAGATGATTGAGTTAGATTCTAACGTCCCTGTTAGAGCAATAAGGTCAGATAATGGGACAGAATTCAAGAATACACTTCTCAATGGATTCTGTACAGACAAAGGGATTACCAGACAATTTTCAGCTCCTAGAACCCCTCAGCAAAATGGAGTGGTAGAAAGGAAGAATCGTACATTGATTGAAGCTGCAAGAACGATGTTAAATGAATCAGGTCTTCCAATGTACTTTTGGGCTGAAGCTGTCAATACTGCATGTTATACTCAGAATCAAACTCTAATCAACAAAGACTTCATGAAAACTCCTTATGAGATTTTGAATGAACAGAAACCTTCTATCAAATACTTTCATGTATTTGGTGCCAGATGCTTCGTGCTCAAGGATGGAGATGATCGTCGTGGTAAGTTCGAGGCAAAGGCATATGAGGGTATTTTTGTTGGATATGGAAGAAGATCATATAGAGTGTATATCATTGATCAACACAAAGTAACTGAAAGTGCCAATGTTACATTTGATGACACTAAACTCCCTAGTATCCAAACTGAAGATCCTTCTGAGAAACTGAAGTTTGATGATACGTCAGATTCAGAATCAGAACATGGTCAAGAACCTGAGGTTGTTGCTGGTGAAGAACCTGTTAATCCTAATGATACTCAAGGTAATAGTGATGGAAACTTTGGCAACAATGGAGATACCACTGCTACTGACGGAGAATCTTCAAGCCAACATGGCAACAACTCAGGGGGAGATGCTGAAGGATCATCTAGTAGGACACAACATCACAATGAATTTCAAGGCAAATCATCAAGATCACATCTTCCAAGACAGATTGTCTGGAATAAAGCTCACCCTTTTGAGTTGATTATTGGTGATCCAGATGTTGGAGTCAGAACTAGACGTGCTACTCAAAATGAGTGTCTGTTCTCAGGATTTCTTTCTGAGATGGAACCTAAGAAAATTGAAGAAGCACTGTCTGATCCAGATTGGGTGATTGCTATGCAAGATGAACTCAATCAGTTTGAAAGTCAACAAGTCTGGAAACTGGTACCTAGGCCTGTACACAAGAAAGCTGTTGGTACTAGGTGGGTATTCAGGAATAAACTAGATGAAGATGGTGTGGTTACAAGAAACAAGGCAAGACTGGTAGCTAAAGGGTATTCTCAAGTTGAAGGTATTGATTATGATGAAACCTATGCTCCAGTGGCTAGACTTGAGGCCATCAGGATATTTCTGGCATTCGCAGCATTTTCAAACTTTAAAGTTTATCAAATGGATGTCAAGAGCGCCTTTCTGAATGGAAAGCTGGATGAAGAGGTATATGTAGAGCAACCTCCTGGTTTTGAAGATCCAGATCATTTGGATTTTGTCTTCTTTCTTTTCAAGGCTATCTATGGGCTAAAACAGTCTCCAAGAAAATGGTATGACACTCTCTCTGAATTTCTTATTGAAAATAGCTTTATTAGAGGTGTCATAGACAAAACTCTCTTTTCTAAAAAACATAAGAATGATACTATATTAGTCCAAGTCTATGTGGATGATATAATATTTGGGTCTACTAATGATAATCTCTGTAAGAGATTTGCTAAGTTAATGCACAGCAAGTTTGAAATGAGCATGATGGGAGAGCTGAAGTTCTTTCTTGGATTACAAGTAAATCAAAGGTTAGATGGAACATTTATTTGTCAATCCAAGTATCTCAAGGAACTCCTCAAAAAGTACAATCTAGAGGATTCTGCATCAGCAAGGACTCCATCAACTACAGCTGTCAAGCTTGGACCATGTGAAAACTCCATTAAGGTAGATGTCACAAGCTACAGAGGTATGATTGGCTCGTTACTCTATCTTACTGCAAGTAGACCAGATATTATGTATGCTACATGTTTATGTGCAAGGTTCCAAGTGGATCCTAGAGATATTCATCTCGTTGCTGTTAAACGAATCTTAAGATATCTTAAGGGAACACCAAATCTAGGTATTTGGTACCCTAAAGAATCTGGTTTTAACCTTGTCGGATATACAGATTCAGATTATGCAGGAAGTGTTGTTGATAGGAAAAGCACCTCAGGAAGTTGTCAATTCCTAGGAAGCAGGCTAGTCTCATGGTACAGCAAGAAACAGCAAACAGTTTCCAACTCAACGGCCGAGGCTGAATATATTGCTGCTGGAAGCTGCTGTGCTCAGATCTTGTGGATTAGGAACCAACTACGAGACTATGGCTCTGTATTGAACAAGATTCCTATTTTATGTGACAATACAAGTGCAATAGCCATCACCAACAACCCTGTGCAGCACTCGAGGACAAAGCACATTGACATCAGGTATCATTTTATTAGAGAGCACGTCATGAATGGTACTGTTGAACTATTTTTTGTTCCAACAGAAGAACAAATAGCAGATATTTTCACTAAACCACTTGACGAATCCACATTTACCAGATTAGTTGGTAAATTGGGCATGTTGAATAGTTTTAGTGATTAATTTAATTAATATCTGGAATCTGTTCTTGAATGAATTTACAAATGAATTTTTCATAAATGAAAAATTCATTTGCAAATTTATTTTATCATTTTATCATATTTCTTGCTTATTTCTATGTAATATATATTATCTTATCTATTTTTATTTTCCCTACTTGTTAATTTAAAATATCTCAGAATATCTTATTTCCTCTAAAAATGTTTTTCTATGAATTTTATTTGCTAAAATTCAACAGAAATCTATTTTTGGAATAAAAATAATTAATTCTGAAATATTGTCTTTGTTTCTGTAAAAATTATAAGTTTTTATTTCAGTTTTACTATTTTGTAATATAGTTTCAGTACATATATAGAAGTTTGTTCCTTTTATTTTATTTTGTTTTCTACTGCAATGACAATCGGCAAGACAATTGAATTGTCTTGCTGAAAGTCATTTCAGTATATGTTTGCATATGTTTGTATATGTCGGTATAGTTTATACTGGCAAGACAATCGGTATGACTATCAATTGTCTTGCCAGTTTTAAACCATATATATAATTAGTTTCATTTTATTATTATACTGGTATGACAATCGGTATGACTATCAGATTGTCATACCAGTTATAATTTTATATTTATTCTATTATTTTTCTTTCTCCTTCTTTTGCCTGGTATGACAATCGGTATGACAATCCCGGATTGTCATACCAGCTGTAATATAAAGGCATGTGTTTGTATTGTTTTTAAACCATTTCAACAGTTCAGTTCATTTCAAAAAAAATCGAACAGTTTTTTTTTCTCTCTTAATTTTCTCTCTTCTCTCTCTTCGAACTAAAACCAACAATCTGCTATTTCCTTGCTCGAGTTTTTACTCAGCAAACTAATTCATCACTTTGTGATATATACATACAAGTATATATATACAGAGGTGCTGTGGATTTTTTCTTAAATAAAAATCAGTTTGCCCCTTCAAATTCAATTTGTGTTTGTTAATTTTGAACTTTTTATTTTTATTTTCAATTTCTGATTTGTGTCTTTTGGTTTGTCAAAACTGTGTTTGTGAGTTAGGAATTTTAACGAGATACATTTCTGTCTAAATTTTTTGATTATAATTAATTTAATTCGAATTATTAAATTAATTTAATTAATTCGAATTTCCTTAATATTATTCTTAAAATTCTGAAAAGCGTGTGTCTTATTATTATTTTAAATGGCTCTCAATTTCCAAATTGTCGCGCATAATCAGGTTGGTTATTTTAATCCGGAAAAATGTGATGTTGAAAAATTTAAGCCATGGATTAGATTTTTAAATGACCATTCGATTGTTAGCTCTGCTATTAAATCAAATGTGATTTTAAACGTCGATCTACTTAGACTGATTTGCACAACTTCTACTGTGGCCGATGATTCAAAATCTTTTTCATTCACCGTCGCAAACACACAGTATGTAGTTGATGAAACAGTCGTCAATCGTGCGTTAAATTTTCCACTAGACAATTTCTGTAATTTACCCTCTGAAAATGATATCACAAATTTTTTCAATGCTATTCACTATCAGGGGGTGATCAATTTAACCAAACTTTCTAAATCAAATTTGGTGTCTGAGTGGGATATTTTCTTCGATACACTTTCCAAAGTGTTTGCCAACTGCACAAAATCCAATTTTCATAACATCACTTCCACTCTGCAGTATATTGGTCTTGCGGTTATTTTCAATCAAAGGATCAATTTTGGCAAACTACTTTTTCCCATTCTCTTGAGACGTCTAACTTCTGCTTTACGTGATCATTCTACAAATCGTAGGGTATCATGTTACTATGCTCGTTTTCTCATGCTTATAGCAGATCATCTACTCACCCCTGAACACAAAGCCCTTTTTGCTAACTCTGCTGTAACCGAACCCCCTCCAGTTAGCAAAAAGATTTACACTCGCCAAGACACAACCTTCAAATTTATGCAAGTTCCAGTACTTGTATCTGCTTTCATGGCCAATTATATTCCCTTACCTATTTTCAATCTTCCCGGCCATGAACAGCAACCTCAACCTCCAGTGGTTCAAGCCACCCAGGCTCTTCCATTACAGGTAGTAATTCCTCACTCTCACTCTCTTCCTACTTCTGTTGAAAGACCCCCAGTGGTTGATAGGGCTGACCATGAAGTTGTAGAACCACAGCTTCAATCCCAGGTCATAGAGCCAAACACAGAGTCTCATTCTATCTCAACCTCTCCCCCACTGTCTAAAATGTTACCCAGGAGATTACTAGGAAGTAGTACATTGTTAAATATGAGTGAACCCTCAGCTCTGCCTCCTCCTAAGAAAAGAAGAACATATTCTGAGGCATCTGAAAGCCCATCCTTGTCCTCCCAACAGGACATGGACTTTGAAATGGCCAATGAACAGTTACTAGAGGCATTCTCTCAACAGGATGCATCTATTGAAATTCGCCATAGGGCCATGGCATCTTGTACTGAGTCAAGCACAATTCCATTACTCACAATGGAACCATACACTTCCCCAGATCATACTCAGGACACACAGCGAGGAGTGCACGTAGAGTCGGTTACAGTGCCTGCCATAGTTACGGCAGAAGAGCAGTCACATGCTTCAGAGGGAAAATCTGACTCTCCGCCATCTTTAATAGAGTCATTTTCTCCCCTCCCAGATCCAACACCTCTGGCTCCCTTATGGGATTCTCCACTCGCAGATTTATCTGGAGAAAGTGGAGGGCAACTCGGTCAATCTATCCCTGAAGCAATTCAGACATCTATTCCAAAAGATTTGATAGGTTTGACTGAGGATCGGGACTCGCGAATTCCCATTGCACCACCACTGACCTCTCTTGAAGAGGCTAGGGTGATTTTTAATGCAGGTACATAAGAACAGCAACTGGAAGACTCCTCACGAGCAATCATATTGAGAGAAACACATGCACGTGAGATGAGTGAACCAAACACGAGTGAAATTCAGGTGAGAGCACACACAGACACTGATACTGTAAACCTGTTAGCTCAGATTGCTGCCCTAAAAGAAGAACTTGCTAAAAGTCAAGCTGAAGCTCAAGCATTCAAAGCACAAGTGGTTGAACGGTCTTCTTCTTCCACCTCTGTCAACAATCAGCTTGCAATCATAAGGAATGACATCTCAGATCTAAAGACCACTGTAATACCAAAGCTCAATTCTATTCAGGACACTCCAAATTTATCAGCTGATGACATATCCAACTTCTGCTCTCTACATACAAGAATGACTTCTCTTGAAGACCTCGTTGAGATGAATCATTCACTGGACTCCTCAAGATTTCTAAAGATAGAGACGGGCATGGAACATCTCAATGAAGGGATGAAGCACCTATATTACAGGATCAAGAATTCTCATTGCCCTAATGAAGAACAAAGAGCTTATTTTGAAGGACCGTCTGGTGGAGGATCAGGCTCTGGAGGTGATGGAAGTTTCAAAGGAAAGTCAGTAGAGGATCCCTCAACTAAGGGGGAGAAGAAAGGGAGTAGTGCCAAAGGAAAGGGAGTAGTGCCAAAGGAAAGGAAAAAGATACCTCTGCTGGAAATAAAGGAAAGGCTGATGATGTCTACTACAGTGGAGAACAGGATGACTTTGACATTTTTGACATTCCCACTGAACCAGTTCAGGAAGATAAAGATGGGTTATTTGAAGCTGAAGAGGAAAGTGATTTTGAAGATTGGGAAGAAGAAGATACAGTGGATCCTATGTTTGAGAAAGAATTTCAGAAAGAGCAGTCAGAGATGCTAAGAAAAGAAGCTGAACTTAAGAAGGTCTCTCAGATCATTGACAGGAGGAAAGACATACAAAGAACAGAAACTCTTCAAAAGCAACGTCTTCATGACATTAAGGCTCAAGAAAGGAGAAGAGATGTCAGACTAAAGATTGGTGAAAAATGGGATGAAGCTAGGAGAGTACTCGATATGCCTCAGCTAAGCACTAACAATGATAGGCAGTTCTTACATCTTCTTGACAAGCTGGAAATCTCAAATCCTAACAATGACATGTACATGAATGCTATCAAGACTGAAGTCTCAAGGATCACAGCTGCTTTTGATAGATCCCTAAATGAGATGAGCATTTTTGTATATTGTCAGAGTGAAGGATCATTCAAGGTGTCACTTCATCTATTTGAGAATCGTTCTTTGTCAGAGATTTGGATTCTTTTAAACAAAGTCAAAAGAAGCTCAGAATTGAATGAAGTTCTTCGAGAAAGGCTTAAAGAGTTTGCCAGCAGGGCTAGTCCTCAAGTGGTCAACAATCCTCATCAGGTGAGATTCTTTAAGTCTGATTGTCTTCAAATCTGTCAGCTAGATGTACAATCTCTTAAAGACTACTCAGCTAAGCATCTGGTCTGGATGGAACATCATTTGAGAACTGCTGGATATTCATCCATGTTGAAGACTCAAGCTGCTGACTTGATTCAAGCTTATTGTGAAAAGAATGTTAAAAGGTACAATCAACTCAAGAATAAGCTGAAGTCAGTTGGAGTTCAACCAGTCAGACCAGCAAGCTTTACTTCAGAAAAGGATCGTGTCTTTGACAAGGAATTGTTTCAAGATTTAGAAGAAGGAGAAGTCAGAAGAGAAGACAACTGAAGTCAATTAGCTCAAAACTCAATGTAATATGATTAGAGCTTTATGAATCAAGATAGTCTAATGTAGTTATATGTTCAGGCTAGAGGAACATCTATCTTGTATTCACTTGTAAATTTCATTTGGAATCTGGAAAATGTTAAATATAATCCAGAACTTTTCTGCTATTTACTTTACATTACTGTTTATATCTTTTTCTTATTTGTTAGTTGAGTTATCCTCTAGGTATTTGTTGTTATTGTCTAACAAGCAAATAGGGGGAGATTGAAAGGCATATGTCATAGCCTACTCGTTTATTCGAGTATTTAACTCAACTCAAATAAGAATGTAATAAGTAAATAGTGGATCAATCATCAGAGAGATCTCACAAAGTAACATCTGTCAAAGAATAAAGAAACATTGTTCATCTGCAGACTTGGTGATTCACTGGAAGAAGTTCAAGAATTTGATCATGCCTCAGTGATATAAATCAAGATCGTGGATTTAATCAAGTGACAGAGATCTCGTCAGGGTATCATTTATTACAAGGATTCAATCAGAACAACAAAGTCAAGACATGAAGAAACGTCACGAAAGTTAGTCACTCATGAACCAGACAGTACATCGAGTGTCAGCATTGAAGTGGCGGAATTGATTCATAAGTCTCAGTGACTTTCAGAAGATTGTCAGAAGAATGGATGCTGCTCAGGGTTAGTATTAATTCTCTATTAATTAATTAAGTCATATAATTTAATTATGAAAATAAATTATATCTGCAAAGATTAATTTATTTGATTAATTAAATTAATTGATTAATTAATTCTGAATTAATATTAAGGTTTTTCAGAATTTTAATTGATTAAAATCTGTTTTAATTCTAAAAAGACAACTGATTGTACTAGTATGACAATCGGTATGACAATTGATAGTCATACCGAAAGTCATGCTAATTCAGTTGATTGTCTTGATAGAATTATTATTTAGATTAAAATCACTTATTAATTCAGTAAGACAATTTCATTTGAACTAATATGACAATCGGTATGACAATCAATAGTCATACCGAAAGTCTTGTTAGTTCATTTTAATTGTCTTGCTAGCTCTAAAAATTGTCACACCGAAAGTATTATTGGACAAAGGATTGTCATACCAGTTCATTAATCTCGGCTGTGTTGATTAAAAAGCAGCAGAAGCATCCAATTAACTAACACACATACAGAGAGCAATCAAACAAAAGCCAAGAACAAAAAGAGAACAAGCAGCCAAATATTTCATCTTATCTGCTAATTCAAGATTACAATTTCTAGCTTGTAAAGTTAAATCCAATCAACTAGAAATCACTCTCTTGTTCTTGTGTATCAATCTAGCGGATTAAAATCCCTAGAACTTAATCTCAAATCGCATTTAGCATTTGATCTTTTAATTACAAAAATAGAAAAAGTTCATGTCGAATTTATTCTAGATTTGTAATAATTGATTTGAGATTAATCCCTTGTAACTGATACCGTAGTTGTAACACCTTTCAAGTTTAATAAAAGTTTTATTTAACTTGAATTTTGTTTCACAATTTTATTCCGCATTTTATTCGACTAAACGGTATTGTTTGCATTCAACCCCCCCCCTTCTACAAACAAATTGGGACCTAACACCAGGTATCAAAACAATCCCAAGATAACCAATACAAATTCATAAGAAGAGATATAAAAAGATAAGTGAAAATAAATCCAATTAGATGTCTCTGATGGCTGAACTCTTCTCCGTTGACGACTTCTTCTCCACCTCCCTTGTGCGGTTACTTGACTCTTGACTCTCTTTTCTATATGTATTAGGTTTGATCTTTAATTTAATGATATGTCTAATACAAGTCTTTTTAATGAATTAAAGCAAATACAAAAAGATTTTCCAATTAGAATTGAATTCCACGAAAGCAAATTTGCAGTTGACTTTTGGGCTCTGATTCTGGGCTTATTCGGCTGGAATACAAATCCAAGACTAATTCTAAATTAAAACTCTTCTCATAAGCTTTTCGTGAGTTGTTGAGTCGTTGGAATCGGACTTCTAGAAGATATGGCCCAAACAGTGTAGACTATAATCCGATTTTTAATCAAATTAAACTCCATTTCTGATTTTGTAAACTACAAACCTTCCTTTATTATAACTCCTTGATACTTATAATAAAATATGAATATTTATTAAATAAAAATCCAAATCAGTAAAAAAAACTAAAATATAAGAATAATATTAAGATAAAGTGCACGCTCAACACTACTCAAGTGACAATATCTCTTTACATAAACAAATGGAGTCTACCATTTGTCTTAGTGATAGGTTTCAATATACTTGTCTTATTTTCCTTCTGGACAACTCATAATGTTATAAGAGCTTAGGGAATTCTCTGTAACAACTTTGTATATAATAGATATAGAATAAATCAATTTGGAAGAAATTTAAAAGATTGTTCAAGCAGCAAATTGAAGGAAAAAGTCTCCTGAAGTCAATAAATTGTAGAAATTCTCTAAGTCCAATATTGTGAAGTCTAGAAGAGCTATATCGTGAAATATATCAGAGCCATATAGTGAAGTCTAGTTTACAACCATATCGTGAAGTTCAAATTTGGTTTATGTCGAGAAGTCCGAACTTATTTTAAATCATGAAGTCCAATTCTATATTACATCGATAAATCAAGGCATATGTTATATTGTGAAGTGCAGAATTGTGTTATATCGAGAAGTACAAAGTAAACTAGATAGCATAGTAAAGTCAAAAGAAGTTCACGATATCTTCACTCGTCTTCTTCACAATAAGACATTTGAAGGTACACATTATCTGAAAAGAAGAAACTGATTACTACAGCATATTGTATACGGAGGTGGTACATGAACAAGTGTCAAGCCTACAGTTAAACTTGGAGAAAAAGAAAAGTGCAATCGCACAACAAAAGAAAAAGAGCGCATGTAAGAGTAAAGTGGTCCTTACAAAAGCTGCAATGTGTCGCCTCTGCAGTATAGGACTGCTCGTTGTAAATGGATGTGCACATCGTTTAGTACATAGTGTTTTTATATATTTAGTGCACCACCCATATGCACATCCTTTAGTACGTAGTGTTTTTATATATTTAGTGTGTCACCCATCTTTTAGCTATGTAGAAAATAGGAGATAAAAATTGTAATAATTTTTCTCTCTCCTTAAGCCAAACCGATGAACTTGTTCTTGAGAACGAGTCAAGAAAAACACTTCTATTTCTCTTGAGAGATGTAACACGATTTCTTTATATCCTATATAAATTAAATTTCGTAAAATATATGTTTATTCTTACATAGTTTTATTTATGATTTTTTGATAATTACATAGTTTCAAATTGTTCGTGAGTTGCATAGTTTCAAAAGAGTTCGAAGAAAGATTTTAAATTGGTCATTCACCCCTACCTAATTTTTGGATTCTTGTTTTCTAACATTTACATCTAAGTAGTATTTAGAAATTTTAAAAAAAATTTTTAAAAAATGTATATTAATTTTATTTTTATGTCATAATATTAGTTACTCAATTACGAGAAAATGTCTTTAATAAATATTATATTTAGAATAATTAAAATATAATTAGTTATATGTCTTTGCTATAATTCGTATTAAGTTCATTCATTTTCACAAAAAAAAAGATAACAAATAAATATGGTTTTAAAAAATCAATACTATACAATTATATTAAATACGAAATATTAAAGTTTTGTTAGTAATCGTTCAATATATATTGTATTTACTTGATTATCCTTGTTTATTTATTAATATTTTTTACTTAATTAACCTTACTTAATTATCTTAATGACATATTTATTATAAAAATATATTGATCCTAATTAGTATTTTATTACTAACTAGTATATTATTAGTATATAAGAGTTGAGTTATAAAAAAAATCACTTTTTTGAAGACCTTTGACATCGCTCCAATTACATTTTTCAACTAAAACATCTTATCTATTTTTTTCCATTTAAAACACCTCGTTTTCCGAATATTATTTTCACTAATAACTCGTATTTTAGTCCTAATTTGTATATATAAATAAGTTACTTTTTTAAATAATCACTAAAACAAGTTACTTTTTTTTCAATTACAATACATCATTTTCCAAAAATAACACGAGCCATTCAATTCAATTAAACATTATAATTACTGATAACTAACCAATTAATTTTCTTTATCTAAAACCCATTATATTTATTATTTAAAATAACAAATTTAGTACCTTTTCAAAATAATACAGGCAATTCTTTTAATTTAAATTGAAATTAAATCAAAAAAAAAAAGTCTTGTAATTTTGAAGAAAATCCTTGCACAAATTATAAACTAGTTCTAAATTATAACAGAAACTAAAACAAGGCCGTAAATGTAAAATTTGATTTTCGATTTAAATTTAGACTTTGTTTGGTATTGTTGTTGCAAACAGTTACAATAGTCAGAAATATGTTTGGTAAATTCTAAAAATTGCTATCTGAAAAGGCGTTTTTACTCTAAAAGCTGCTGTTAGCAAAAACATGTCCCCATGTTTTTGAAAAAACTGATTTCAATTTTTGCAGGAAGTAGCTATCAGTTTAACCATCAAACCTTCTCAAAAATATTATTTTTATATATTATATCTCAAAATATGCATAAATTCAAAAAAAATTACCAAACAGTCATCTAATTTTCGTGAAAACACTTTTTTTATCAACACTTTTTTTTCGCAATACAGCAGTTTTCAACGACAGGTTTTCGCTTATACATATTAAACAAGAGAATAAGCAGCTGACCTAATTGACAATTACGTATTAATTTGTTATTTTTCAATGCAGGAATCTATACCAAATTTCCACAGCCAAAATTTCCACAGAAAAACTCCAAAATATTGGTACGCATGTCATGACTCCACTTTTCGTCAAAGGCTTATTTTAGTTGGCTCATGTTATTTATTGCAATACTTGCAATGGAAAAATGCTATTGGCTCATGTTATTTATTGCAATACTTGCAATGGAAAAATGCTATTGGCTCATGTTATTTATTTCAATACTTACAATAGAAAAATGCTATTGATTTTAAATTGACCGGGTCCATCTTGAGGACAATCAATACACGTTATCACATATTGTATCCATTACTTATGAGCATTTTTTTAAAAAAAAGTTAGAGAACAATATAAAAATAATGAAAAATGGGGATTTTAAATTTAGTGTGGATTAGATTGTATCTCAGTTTTGGTATGTCACACAAATCCATGGTTGAATGGGTTGGTTATACAATTTATTGTGAAGAAAATTCTAACAAATTCTCGTTTTAAAGGTTTGATTAAAGATTTTGTTAGTACAAAAATGAGAGTAAAATAATTTTTAAATCGTGAATTAATATTTGTTTGTTATGATTGGCCCGTAATGAGAGTTTAGCATGTTTTGATTCATTTTTATTGCTATGTTATTGTAAGTAGTAATATATTTTTCTGGTAAAAAAATTATTCAACTCTGTAAAAAATTTTCTCACAATTACTTTTGTATTTGAAAAATGTTTTGAGGATATGAGTTTTCTCTGAATAATGCTCTTGCCGACTAATCTTAATGACTTCTACTAAATTCCTATAGTTATGCGATAACTAAGAGTATCCAATTTTGAGATATTCATAACATATCACACTTTAATTAACTATCCAACAAAAAGACGCCCGTAAGGAAAAAGTACAAACAGATAAAAAACTATGATCTTAGCGTGAGGATTTTGCCCCTACCAAAATGAATGGACTTATTCGGAAAACAATTATCGTGCATGAAACTATTATTTCGAAATTTTTTCAAATTTGGGGGGAATTTTTTTAGAAGATTACACTAGTCACCTCAAAATTCAAGGCCGGTCCTATAAATTAATTCCCAAAATGTTACTTGTCAATTTTTTATTGTTTAAATGAAAATAAACCCCCTACTTTTATATCAAAATCATCAATAAAATTATTTCACACTGTCACATGAGTCATGACATATCACCATATAATCATTTTTTATATCATTTTTTCTGCCTCCCCGTTAGTCCTTGCACAATGATCCAAAGTAGTCCCATGTATAGAAAGTGTGGAACGAATCTATAATCCCTGCGGGGTCAAAAATGAAGACAAAGATCAACAACTTGACAATTACTATGATCCGCGGCACCTTCCTATTAAACAACTGAAAATTACGATTACAGACTGATTGGTCTTTGCCCTGTTATATAAACAACTCCCATAAGTGTTATCTTTGGTCTCAATTTGTATATTTATATACATCCCTCTCACTCTGTTTATAATTTATATTCTTGCAGCAAACTCTTCACTGAAGAGTCTTCACAGACCATAAAAATTTTACACATTTACTAAAGAATATGATAAGTGCTGAAATTATAGGCTCTGTGCTTGCAAGCCTAATGTTTGTGTGGGCAATTTTCAAGCAATATTTTCCGTATGACATTAGCCATTTTTTCGAAAGATATGGTCATAAACTTGTGTCCTTTTTCTACCCTTATATCCAAATCACATTTCATGAGTATTCTGGTGATGGTTTTGATCGTGGCACAGCCTATGTCGCAATTCAGCGGTACCTGGCTGCCAATTCTTCGGTCACGGCCAAGAGGCTCAAGGCTGATTCCGTGAAAGACACTGAAACGCTTGTTCTTAGCATGGATGATCATGAAGAGATTACTGATGATTATCAAGGGATTAAAGTATGGTGGGCGTCTAGCATGACTATGCCTAAGGCGCAGTCCATATCTTTTTATCCCCGAGAGGATGAGAAGAGGTTTTATACTCTGAGTTTTCACAAGAAGTATCGCGATTCTATTACCAAGTCTTACTTGAGTCATGTGTTGGCTGAAGGCAAATCTATCGCCGTGAAAAATCGACAACGAAAGTTGTATACCAATAATAAGAATGAGACCTGGTCTAGATATGGTGGAAGGACTATGTGGAGTCATGTAGTTTTTGAGCATCCAGCTAGTTTCCACACTCTTGCATTGGAGGCCAAGAAAAAGAAGGATATCATGAATGATTTAATTACTTTCAGTAAGGCTAAAGATTATTATGCAAAAGTAGGTAAGGCTTGGAAAAGAGGGTATCTTCTTCATGGTCCTCCTGGTACTGGGAAATCTACTATGATTGCTGCTATGGCTAATCTGTTGCAGTATGATGTGTATGATCTCGAATTAACTTCTGTCAAGGATAATACAGAGTTAAGAAAATTGCTTATCGATACTTCAGGAAAATCAATAATAGTTATTGAGGACATTGATTGTTCTCTCGATCTCACTGGGCAGAGGAAAAAGAAGGAGAAGGACGTGGAAACTAAAGATGAAAAAGACGCTGTTAAGAAAGCCGTTGAAAATGCAGGGACTGATGAGAGCAAAGTTACTTTATCTGGACTGCTAAATTTCATTGATGGCCTTTGGTCTGCTTGTGGAGGGGAAAGAGTCATCGTCTTTACAACCAATTATCTGGAGAAACTTGACCCTGCTTTGATTCGAAGAGGACGAATGGACAAGCATATCGAGATGTCTTATTGCTCGTTTGAAGCATTCAAGGTTCTTGCAAACAATTATTTGGATATAGAATCTCATGAACTATTTACAAGAATTGAAGAGTTGCTTGGAGAAACTGAAATGACTCCTGCTGATGTTGCCGAGAATTTGATGCCCAAGTCTGCTGAAGAGGATGGTGAGAGTTGCTTAAATTGTTTGATAAGTGCTATGGAGGATGCAAAAGTTGCAGTAGCTAAAGCCAAGGAGGAAGAGAAACTCAAGGCCGAGGAAAAAGAGAAAGTCAAGGCCGAGGAGGATATAAAACAAAAGATTGGGGAAGAAAAGAGTGTTGAAGAATCAGCAGCAAGCAAAGATGTGAAAGAAAATGGAGCACTGGTTATCTGACATATGTGTGCATTGTAGAGGCAAGGGAACTATGTTGCATTCTGCCTTCACATATGTCCTAATTTTCCGGGTCTGCATAGAATGTTGCAGATGTTGCTATTTTTGTTGCATTTCTAGTTTGAATCATCATTCAGTTGCTGTTGTCTAGGGACTACTACATATCTAAGTTTCCGATTTTTCTGCTACAACCTAATCACAGTTTATAATGAATAAACATATGTCAACATTAACATTTGCTGTTTTGAGTTACTTTTGGCACAACACGGAACATACAGGCGCATGTCCGGATAAGTTCAAAGGCTTCGTCTATACTAAACTATATTTGTGGTTATCTTACGTCTTTCAAATCAAGTCCGTGAGATTTAATTTTAAATTTAGGGGGCGTATTGAACTTGGATTTTAATCCATTATATATAATTCATGGATTTTAGTGGATTATATATAATTCATGGATTTTAGTGGATTATATATGATTTTGATTTTACGCGGATTTTAGATAAAATGTGGTAGAGTTGATGAAGAGTTTTTGGGATTTAAACACAATCCTTCAAAATTTCATAAATTATGGTGAGATTTCAAAAATCATAAAATACATTGAATAATCCCACAAAATCCATCATTTTATGAAATCCAAAAAAATCCGCCAGCATGTGAATACCATCATATTTTAATGAATTTTAAATAATCTCAGTTGAATACCATCAGATTTTAAGTATAATTTAAAATCCTGATTGAATACCACCGGATTTTGTAACATAATTTAAAATCCTAGTTGAATACCATCAATTTCTGATACATTTTCTAAAATCCCAGTTGAATACAACTAGATTTCATGAATGAAAAAAAATCTTTTAAAATCCTAGTTCAATACACCCCTTGATGTAAACACCTATTCCAACCCCACCAATAACATTTAATTTAATTAAATAATATTATTAAAATAATTATGTAGTCTCATATTCGAAATCTGTCGATATTATCTATATATAATTAATAAAGCCCGAAGGCCTTTTTCAAGTGAATTTACTTTTTATGCCCTCCTGTTTTGACAGTATTCACGTTTATTTCCTTCTGCTTCCCCTTCCTCCCGCCACTGTTTTCCCACGTGCTCCTCTCATTTCTCGCTCTCGGCTCTTAAAACCTGACCTCCTCTCTGCTCCTTCTCATCTCATCTCATCTCAGTCGTTGATTTTGTTGTTCCTATGATACGTGTTGGGCTGGGATGACTTACAGTTGACTGTTTTAATTGTTCTCTCTCCCATTTTCATGTACCCAATTTTCTAAGATTTTTTTGTTAGTTCTTGATGTGTCCATTCTCTGTTATTTTAACTTATTTTCTCTATACAAGGAGTGTTATTCTTGATGTATATATGATGATGTTGATTAAAAATTGAAAGACTTTGTGTTAATATATTTCTATGATTTTCAGGTGTTTGATGAAGTCCTAAGAAGAGTTATTGTTTTTTCATATTTTGAACTAACAAACTATACAAGGAGTGTTATTCTTGATGTATATTTGATGATGTTGAATAACAATTAAAGGACTTTGTGTTAATATATTTCTATGCTTTTCAAGTGTTTGATGAAAGTCCTAAGAAGAGTTATTGTTTTTTATATTTTGAACTAACAGGTTTTAAAATGGTGAATTTTCAGATTTATAGCCGAAAAGGTGTATCTTGCAGAAGATGTTAAAGTTCTCAGCAAAATCGAAGGTTAATAACTGCATTCATGTCTTTTAATTTATGCATATAAGATGTCAGTTCAATTTTATTGTTTTAAATTTTTGATAATATTGTAATTCCTATTAAATTTTGGGGTAACTTTGTTTAGATGCATATAAGATATTTGTAAAACTGCTCAATAGTTAATATAAATTTCACCACGTGTTTGATAAAATGCATAAACAAATTTTGCTGAATGTTATAGTTCAAAGTGTTTGATTTTGTTAGTTTTGTGTATATGATGAGGATAGGAAATAGGAAGTTAATTTTTGGATATGTTGTATATACTTTTTTCTTTATAGTGCATCTTGATTTAAACTCAAAATCCTATTTCCTTCCTAATCTATATGGTTCTTTGTCCTCTTAATTTATATTGAAGCAAGCTCATTTTATCGTATAAGATATTAAAGATTTGAACTAACAATTGTAAATGTTATTTTTGTCAGATTCGTAACATTCGTGACGGAAAATCAAGCTTCTCAAGCAGAAATTCAAGCTTCTCAAGTTTATGAGGAATTGCTTGCAAAAGATTTCATAGTTCTCACTAACATCAAGGTATGTAATGCATATAGGGTGTTTGATTAAAGTTCTCTTTAGAATTTTAGAACTTATGTACGTAATTGTCGTAGGAGTGGTGGACTTAACCGTTGCTTTCCACCATGTATTTGATACTTCTGAAGATTGAATCATATGGGATGTTGGTCATCAAGTTAGAATTTTACTTTTTAAAAATCTTTTTTTTTCTTTGACAACTCCAGTTGTTAAATATATCTGCAGACTTTATTTGTCTAGGACTCTAGGTATGGTGTTTAGTTTTGCATTAATCTATTGCATATCTTTCGAAGAATAAGATGCCAACGTGCACTATTTAGAATTCGAACCTATTTGTATATTTACTAAGTTATCAATTAATAATGTAGGACTTGATGGAATCTTGCTACTGGAGATTAACAAATTTTAAAATGGTGAATTTTTCAGATTTCTAGCTGAAAAAGTGTATATTGCGGAAGATGTTAAAGTTCTCAGCAAAATCGAAGGTTAATAACTGCATCCATATCTTTTAATTTATGCATATAAGATATCGGTTCAATTTTATTGTTTTAAATTTTTTTAATGTTGTAATTACTATTAATTTTGAGATAACTTTGTTTAGATGCATATAAGATATTAGTAAAACTGCTCTATAGTTAATATAAATTTCACCACGTGTTTGATAAAATACATAGAACAAATTTGTTGATTGTTATAATTTAAAGTATTTTAGAGATTTTGTGCTAATCTAACATCGTTATACTTTATTAGAATGTGACTGATATGTGCTTTGATTGTTCAGATGATTGTAGGTATAATTTTAAGGTAATGATGGACTTTTAATTATTCAAAAAGATGAGATAAGGTACTATGCTTTTAGATTGTAGAGAAAAAAATTCAGGGACATAATTTGATTACAATATTTTTAAGTTCAAGAAGTATGAAAGAATTAAGAAAAGAAATTAGTCAACGAGAGAAAACTGTTTGGTATGCAAATGGTGAGTTGATATGCTGGGATGTCAAGATATGTTGTCTGGGATCATCCGAGGAAAAAAACTTTCATTTTGGTCCTACATATGCTAGTTTGTTCAAAATTCATGTTAAATATAATGTCATCCAATTATGATTACAGGTGCAGCTACATGAATGTGCTGCTGGACAGCTTGGCGAAGAAACTTTCTCTTAATTTTAAAATTTTTCACAGGTCAGTGAAAATAATCACTTTTGAATCATTACACAATATTGTAAGGCTTATAAATGGTTTATCAGCACGTATGTTGACCATAATCCCCGGAAAGGCTTCTATTCTTGAAGGGATGCAAGGGTGGGAACTAAGGCCGATTGTATGTGGGCCTCGGCTTCCATGATTGATAGAGAAGTAAGTTCCACTGTTTCACTTATGTATTTGTAACACAGTTTTCGTAATTATATATCCTTACTTTTTTCCTAATAATAAAAATGTATACATTTCGTGTCCATAAATTCTCACCAGGCACCACATATCATATAAGATGCAGACACTAGCAAGTCTTATTGGGAAACTTTGAAGAAAATTGAGATGCATAAACCTAAATAGTTAGCTCATTCTCTTATGTGTATAACGGAAAAAGATCTCAAAAAAATTGAATGATTTCTTCCTTGTGATGCCCGAATGTTGAACTATATACTGATATCTTGACTACTATTAACCCCTTAAACTGTGTATTTTCCATTTTAATGATTAGGATACTGTTTTACATTTTCCGTGTATCTCCTTCTAGGAGCTTAAATGTGGCAATAGTCTCGGAATATGTACCACCTAAAGATTCCGGTACAAGTAAGAAAGCAACCACCCCAAAGGACCACATTGTCCAACATGCCACTAGAAACCAAAATGTGTCAATGGATGTTATTAAACATGACCTCTTTCTTCGGATCAAGATCTTTATAGAAGCTGCATTTGATATTGTCCATAAGGCAGCACACTCTCTTATCTCGCCTCTAGACACAGCTAGAAGGCGTTTTGTTTTCATGGCAGTAAAGTTAAAGCCAGTTTAGTTTCAGATGCTTCCATTGCTACTACTATTCTTGCTGAGGATGATCCTTGTAAGAACCCAAATTTTTGACATCAGTAAAAGACCTTTATGAATGGTAATATAATAACTTAAATTTTTGAGACCTTGTAAAACATTTAATGAATAGTAACCCTGACGGACGGGAAAAACTTTTGAGCCCACACTATGTAGTGCATGAGAAAATGAGTTTCGGAGTTGATATTACGATTATACGTACTAAATGAGTGTATGTAAATGCTATTAGTTTTCGAAGAAATTGAACTTTGAAAAACGACCGTATTTACGACTCATCAAGGATTACGGGAATCACAGTATAATTACGAGATTAAAACCCTACGGATTTATATTCAAGTATGATAATTAAAAGGAATAAATATGAAAGGAATTACGTCACGAACCATTTACGAATAAGTATTACGAAAACGTTTAAGCGACCGAGCGAACGCGTAAACGATTAAATAAACGTAACGCACTAACTAAACCATGGTAAGAGAGTAACCATGGTTACTTTATCAAATAGTAAGCTAACCATAGGATTATCAAGCAAGCTATCCAAATAATGTTCTAAGAAAGCTAACATAAGTAGTTTCTAGGAAGCTATCAAAGATTTGTCCCTAAGATTTGCAACAAGAATAAACCTAGGATTCAACCTAGGAGAATAAAAATCAAGTGCAAGATCTTCCACCCCATTTCCTAGAAGTTACCTAGCAAATCAACCAAGCTAAGCAACCAAGAGGAGTATAAATACCCCCATTGATGCTTCCATTCGGCCCTAATACAAAAGAAGGAGAATTCAAATTCAAATCTCCAAGTTATAGCTCTTGTAAAATCATCCAATTAATTCACAAGCCTCCTAGCAATTAAACTAAGGTAAGAAAATTCTTTTATCTCTTTTTATCAAGGTTTGATGGGTGGAATAAATTCAAGAAACTCACCAGTGAATAGTCTGAATAGTAACCTCTCTTTAGTTTCTAGATTTCAATAGGGGTTTTAGGTTCTAAAAATCATATCAAGCACTTCCAAGCCTCCACCATCCTCAAGAACACATCTCAAGCTTTCAAGAAAGGTAAAAATCTTTGGCCCAACTTTATTTAAGATCCATTTAGTATGTGGTAGAAAACTTAGTTAAAGAAGTGGTATTGTTGAGATCTTGAAGTTTAAGTTGAGTAGATTTAAGGTTGATTGTTGTTGCCCCAAGAACATGATGTTATTGAGAGGATTTATGTGTTGATGATGAAATGATGATTGTTGGTAGTTGTGTTAAGAGTTAGGGCGTAAACGAAACCCCGATCGTAAACGTAACTCCGTTAAAACCAACGAATCGTAACTTTAATTTTCTGCAGAAAGTTCCGAAGTTGTAAACTGTATTTTCTTGAAAATAACCCTTTTTAGGATATACAATGTTATAAGGATCGTTTAGGCGCTTGAATCGCTTGATTCCGATTTACGGATCAAAAGTTATGGTCGTTTGACTAAAAGTGATTTACGCGACAAAAACTGCTACGAATCACGAACTTTGAAAATATAAAGGATCAACTTAAATGTGTTCATAAATCATGAAATTTTTACAGAGAGTAACATATTGATTTTCCTAACTTCCATAAAAATTTCAAGTGAGAATAATGATTTCCCAATTTTATAAAAATATCAGAGCCGAGACCGCATGAGTAGAAACCGTAAGAATCCATAAGCGGAACCGACAGCGATAATGAGAATGAACCTAAGATACCTAGAAAAACGAAGCGACCATGATGTGAATAAGGACTTAAAAGAATAATAAGGGTAGCATAAGTTGAGAGGGTGCATAATAAGTAGCGCGTGAGTGCGAGTCGCCGTAAAATAGAACGGGACCTAACGAATTGTGTTTATGGTTATAGATCTCCAAGCGGAACCTAGAGCATCCTCCACCTCGAGATACCCAGGCAAGTTTTCAAACCCTACCTTTTAAGAACTGTTGTGTTGTGAATATTTTAAAAAACTGTGATATATGCATAAGATTGCTTTAAACTGTTTTACGAAGTTTGAGATGTATTACATTACTCAATAGTTGATAATTTCTAGTATATGTTCATACCGAGTTCGAAATATTATATTTAAACCGAGAGACGGTCGGTGTAAGCTTATAAAAACCCGGAGGTATCCCGGAGGAGTTTATAATTGAGAACGTTAACGCTAGCGAGTAGCGTGGCGTGTATATATTTTAGACCGAGGATCGGTCAGTTAAATTGATGAAAACCCGGAAGTATTCCGGAGGTGCCTATTTAAGAATATTAGCGCTACAATAGAGCGTGATGTATAAGTCGTAAGACCGAGAGTCGGTCAGTTTTGTTTTATAAAGTATAAACCCGGGAATCATCCCGGAGATGTTTTGGACGGTTATAAGTCCATAGTAGTACGTTTTAAAGGGACTCATCGTCCACTTACGAAACATTAAAACACCTCGAACTTTTATTAAAATGATTTCTCAACGATCGTATTTCCTCAACTATATTTTATTATTCGAATAACAAATACTATATACTTATTCCTTATTATGGGAGTAGTATACTCCAATGATTAATTATTTCAAAATCGATTAATTATTATAGATTAATTAATTATATAGACACAAACTAGTTGAGGAATATTATTTTAAATATTCTTTTAGAAAGTAAACTCATTCGAGGTTTGATTATTATCAGTTATTATTTAATTAATTATTATTCTTAAAAGGGTTTATTATTGATTTAAAAATCATAGATCCTGATTTAAAATATACTTTCTGATTTCAGAATATCATTCGAATAATTTCAGATCGTCGGTGAATATTATCCCGACTTATTAATATATTGAATATAGTTTCGAGAAGAAACTTTTCCCCCTTATTAATTATCTGTTGGCAACGGTCAACTCACATCCTTAGTACTTCCTCCGAAATTCTCGAAAGTACGTATATATATATATATATATACACTTATATCTTAAAGAGATAAGCTATTTTTATCAACAAGCAAAACGCTTGGGGAACTTCGATGTGGTTTGAGTTCTTGAGATTGATTTAAAGGACAAGGGAGGGGTATGCTTTGGTACTATGTGTGCTAGATGGACTACCAAAGGTACCGCAGGCGAAGGTACTCAGTGTACTCAGGAACTTGTGAAGTATGTGTATACCCCAAAATGGGACACGTAGCCCAAATGTGGCAAAGGTGATACCCGAGGGATGACGGTTTCGTCCTTCTACTAGTAGAAAAGGTTACTATTTCCGTAGTACGACAGATCATCGTATGCGGTGGCTCCAGTGAATATCATATTCTTCCAATTGGAATTATGATGCAATACCGTAACCCAAGCCTAGGTGTTGGGTTTACTAATAAGGTATTCGCGGGTTAATGAAATCCACTAAAGGATTGTTTTCATAAGAAGGTGTGTATCACCAAGGAAAACTATTTTGAAGAAAACGTATTTATCAACTATGATGTTTTACGTGAGTTTATCATACAGTCATTTTCATACTGTACATTATTATGCTGGGCATTATAGCTCACTCTTGCTTTCTTTTAAATGACACAACACAACAGATAACCAGTATGCCGGTGTGGGACCTGGCCACTTGCAGTCATGGGGAGGATCCCTGACAGCTTTGTCTCAGGTGTGCTAGAGTATCAGATAGATATAAGATATTAGTCGTAATTATTGTAACTTCATGTAGAGGTTATAAATAATTGTTTGAGATCCTATAAAGTACATTCGAGTGTAATAAAAGCAGATTACATCTTGTACATCGTTTCTAAGACTATAACTTGTGTGTGCGAGTATGAGATTGGGGTCTGTTGGATTATTGAATCAATACCAGGTTACACATGAGTGAAGGATGGCGTGACGACCCAGATTCCTGACCCCGGATTTGGGGGCGTTACCGAAATGGTATCAGAGCCTTAAGTTATAGTACTCAGAAATGAGAGTGTTAGGAGTCTGTCTAGATGTGAGATTTTGTAAGAGCTCATATAGAGTTCATCATTGGACTACCAGATGTAGCCTCAATGTGTAGGTTAGGATAAGTGTATATTTGAGGAATTAAGGTATGACTAATGAGACTATTGGAGATTATCAGAACGATGACGAGAAAAATTAGAATCATATTTGATTTGGCAAGGATGTGGATGTAGAACTTGGAGCTGAGTCTCCAGAGCATTTGGGGTAAAGACGATATTACCAACACCATATGTAAATTTTGATAACACGAGCCTTGATACTCGTAGTTCTTTATAGGTTGCCCGTAAAGGGGCATCACATATGAGGATCATGAAGTCTAATTATTAGCATACAGTTGAGGTTATTGACCCAAACTAGTTGACAGTGTCATTTTACCGAGGATGGGAATGCCGTAATAATCACAAACTCACCAGAGATAGTGTCCAATATACCCTTGAGGATTCTAATTCTATTACGGAATATTTGAATGTAATATAAGAATGTCATCATATGACGAGTCCACTATGTGATATTATTAGTGCACTTAACATGTAAGGTTATGATGGTTTAGCTCAAAAATCGAGAGCATTGAGAATTGATAGCATGTCTATAATTAAATGGCATAAGATTACAACGAGCGATGGTTTGATCTTAGAAACTTTTAAAAGGATAGACCAGTGAGTCTAGAGCGGAATTTTTTGGTAGAAATGATGTCAGAGGCAACGTATATATACACGTAGACCTCTAATATATTCGATAACGTATGTTCAATTACACACACTTGCCACTGAACTTATGGACTGCATTGAGATCCCTAAGAGATATCTTTGATCTGTTCACAGGGGGAACTGGCCACTTATAGTTAGTAACGGATGCATGTAGCAGGATACTATCGTCTTAACAGATATTTTTGGAATATTTCTGAGAAAGGTCTTCGAGGTAAAACACCGGAATGACAGATATACGTGCGAAAGTCAAGATTAGTAAGCGATTTTAAAATGATGTTGAAAGAGAAACTATTGAAACATGGAATTACGAAGAAAAAGAGGTGGGATCATCCTCAGATGGATAATGACGAGAGTTAGGATAATCAGTGAATTATTTTGGCACCTACTCACTGTCACGTTACTCCCTCCAAATTGTTGATCATTCGTAATGCCTTGATAAGTCATATCAGGCAATCCTTTTCGTTCCCTACTTTGAACTTCTGATGTGACCCTCTTGAATAGTCTTTCTCCTCATCATGACTTGTTCAATTCTTTTAGTTAATCCATGAACTTTCATTCATAGATTATGATCTTCTTGTTCAACTCAGAGATATTTATACTTCATTTCAAGTATCCACGAGATTTTTATATATAAATTTTCCCTCAATTCATCGATGAATATTCATAATGAGTATCTTCATTTGATTCTTCTTTCTTACTTACTCTTCTCAGTCGAGATTGTAAATATCTAACAAATTATTAAAAACATGGATGATCTAATATCCATATATTCCTCGGAAATCCTTTTCCTCTAATCGGGATGAAATTATATATTAAATTTTGAAATCATAGTAAGGGTATCAATTTGATATTGGTATTCCGATTCAATTCTATTTAAAGATCTGATAAAGTATGTGAACTAGAACCTATGAGTGTACCATTTATTTGGAAAGAAATATTTGATAAGAGGCTATCGATTGTTCCGATACCAAGACCACTCGATCCAGAGTTATAATTGTCTTTCTCGGCCCAAATTTAAAAACTCTTTATTTTAAAATCATCATCCAGGTACCCACAATTTCTTCAGTGGTTACGATGTTGAGATTTTTACAAACAAACTAAAATATGCCTGGTTGCATATGTTCTCATGAATGACTAGTTAATTATCCTAACTAGTCAAAATTTTAATTAATACTACAAAAGCCTAGCTAATCGTCCTAGCTAGTTGCTATGGGCCAAACCAATTGTGTTGGCCATTTTCTTAGCCGGTTGATAATATTGCTTGATATGGACTAGTTATTATTTTGCTAGTTCCACTTCCAATAAAAAAAAATTATTATTCCATAGTGCATTATATATGCCAGATTTAATTGTTGATGAAATTTTCAAAGAATGATTTAATTGAGACCTAACTAGGTCGCCCACTCAAACGAGAATTCATATTCAGTTTTATGAAATATTTTATTCTTTCGTTTGTATAACGAATATCCCATTAAAAAAAATTACAAAGTGGTTGTAGGACAATATACTTCCTTATTTATTAATCATTGGATAAAATTTCTTTTTTCAAAATATCATCTCTTGGAGACCTCAGTGGTTAACCTTTGGTTGAGGATGTCATTCGATATTTCTTTCATTATTCAAGAAGAAAAGTATTCTTTCAATGGGAAAATCTTACAAGTATCATTCGTATGATGTTATTATTCAGCAATCATTGCTTTCAATGGATATTCTCCATAATATCATAAAAATAGAATTCTAAGGACATGGAAGGATAATCCTTGTTATATTCTTCCTTCCAGGTTATAGATCTTCTGAGCGTCGTGACTCTTTTATTCAGAGCTCATTATTTGTTCAGATGTTAGATTTTGAAACCTTGTTAAGACTATCTAAATTTCATCGATATCGTGAAAATCTTTTTCCAAGGCTAATTGCCTTCCCAATAAAGAGAAATATAGTTGAGAACCGATTGTTGTAATATGAGACTGAAAGCCCAGTGCTATGATGGTGCAATCGGAGTATCGTGAGGAGTAAGCTGTTTTAAAAAGAAGAACACCATGTTTATTTATTATCATAAGTATCATTAATATGGTTATAGAAGAACGAAAATAGGGATACAACGTGATTAGTGAGGTACACTTCTATAAAACATTATCGGGATAGGTGCTAATAAATTCGGGAAAGACCAAGTATGTATGAATTTGAGGAATAAGATTTTCAAAAGGTAAAGGTAAGGTTAGTAGCAATCCCGTGCTAGAAATACTCGACGATAAAAATAGGATGTTGCGTGAAGTCTAATGATATGTCTACGCAGCTTAAGGACCGTGGCATAAGGCTTTCTAATAATAATCTAGAATAATTGCGATAAGGTTCGGAATGAAAGGGACAAGGAGTTTATTTATGAGGAAATTTGGAATTTTTTTTTACACTGAACACGAGATAGAGGATATAGTCAAAATGATCAAAGGCCATGATTGAGGAATTTATTATCATCAAGGAAAGGCCAATGTGGTGGCCAATACTTTAAGTAGGAAAATATATATGGAGGATGACAAATCTCAGAATAACTGATGAGAAGGATCGCATGAAAAGAACGCTTTATTACTTAACAAAAAGACTTAAAGATGCCTAAAAACGTAAACGGATATTAGTCGTGACAGAATATAAAAGGGGATGTCATCGAGTAGGTAAGTAAGTATTCGACATAGTTGGAAAATGAAAACGGAAAGGCGAGGGTTAAAATTTTGGCGATTTCAACTTGTAGATGACCCAAATAGGGTTAGGAGTTAATTATAATGAATTTTGAAGGAGGATTATCAAGAACCAAGTTAGCCGTCGTGCTATTTGAGGATTTTGAGTGATAGATTAAATAAGACCGCTTACTTTATTATGCAAACGATAGATGTCCACTTTACAAAATTGATATGAACGCGGAAGAGATAATTGGGACAGAGAGACCCCGTGACGACTGCGCCGCACAAGGACCCAAGATTTAATTTCACAACGGGACTATTTCCCAAGATATTTTGCAAAAAAGGACGGACGGAGGAATGACTTAGAGTTCTCAAATCGACAAGTAGAATGAGAGGACTATCCTGACCATTGCGAATACAACTAGTGGCTTAACTTTTATTTGGAACGGTTTGAGGAATCGCCTATTGTTGACGGATAATTTGTGTAGATGTACTTACCACGCTAGCCTATGAAAAATAGTCGTCGATATCCCTTATGAAGGGCAATGTGAAAGAATGAAGGATGTCATTGTCAAAACTGATAGAAGGCAAAGAAGATCGCACACGCCCTATAAAGGCCACTAGTAGCAGGTACCAATAAACGTGAATACGTCTAAGGCGCTAGCGAGAATAACGAGTACGACCCAGAAAGTGTCGTAGCACTGTAGATATTATACGGAGAATGATTAAAGAAGTCCAACCGATGACGGAAGCTGAACGTTGCACGATCCTAAAACGTGTCAATAAATTGCGTATGAAATGGTGCTTCCTTCAAAATGGCAACAGGACGATGACGTGCTTTACGTTACTACGGGAAGAAATGTTAAAACTAGCGCTAAGCGGGTAGCAGGAAACGAGCGTGTAGAAATGCGACGAGAACTTCTTACATAGAATAATCGACAGAGATGATGCGCCCAAAATGGGAAAATGTTAAGGAATGAAACTCTAGCACTAGTAGGAGCGAGGTAGGAGAAACGAATAAGTTGAAGGATGATTCCAAACACTAGAAGATGCGCTAATCGTCTATGTTATCAATTTTAAGGGAAATAAAGTGGCTAGTTGACGTTAATTGAATTATCGACAATAACAAGTTATCATGTGTGCGTTGGAACGGCTACAAAGCTTGTACGGAAGAAAGAATTGTTCTCTCTTAGGTTGGGAAGAAATTGGTAAGCGGAGGATACTGGACCATAGTTGAGTCGACAGACCAAAGGAATTCCTAGAAGTGGCAGCCCAGGACGAACAATAGAGATATGCGGACTAGAACTATAAAGACAAAAAGTACAAAGTAGCGGACCAAGTATTGTTGAAAGTATCTCCCGAGGAGGGAGTGATGAGATTCGAAAGGGAAAGAAATGTTGAACCCAAGATTTATTGGATCAGTTAAAGGATTAAAGGACTAAGAAAGCTGACTTATAAATTAACATTATCGTCGAACGGTCACTAAGTTTATAACGAGTACCACGAATCGAGATTAGGAAATTTAACCGTCAAAACTAAACATATGATTGAAAATGAGCTAATAAGCTCGTAGCCAGACTTAGCGTATGTCGAGTAACGTGTAGAGGTCATAAGACTACAAGGACGAGTACCCGGAAATATAATGGATGGATGAGTGGAAATTTTACGAAGAGATCAAATACTGCAAGGTTACCGTAAGAACTCGAGGTTGTCATGCGAGAAGCATATCCCTACCTGTTTCATTCCGGGACGGAATCCTTTTAAGGGGGGAAGACTGTAAAAACCCAAATTTTTGACATCGGTAAAAGACCTTTATGAATGGTAATATATAACTTGAATTTTTGAGACCTTGTAAAACATTTAATAAATAGTAACCCTGACAGACGGGAAAAACTTTTGAGCCCATACTATGTAGTGCATGAGAAAATGAGTTTCGGAGTTGATATTACGATTATACGTACTAAATGAGTGTATGTAAACGCTATTAGTTTTCGAAGAAAAATGAACTTTGAAAAACGACAGTATTTATGACTCATCGAGGATTACGGGAATAACAGTATAATTAATAGATTAAAACCCTACGGATTAATATTCAAGTATGATAATTAAAAGGAATAAATACGAAAGAAATTACGTCGCGAACCATTTACGAATAAGTATTACGAAAATGTTTAAGCGACCGAGCGAACGCGTAAACGATTAAATAAACGTAACGCACTAACTAAACCATGGTAAGAGAGTAACCATGGTTACTTTATCAAATAGTAAGCTAACCATAGGATTATCAAGCAAGCTATCCAAATAATGTGCTAAGGAAGCTAACATAAGTAGTTTCTAGGAAGCTGCCAAAGATTTGTCCCTAAGATTTGCAACAAGAATAAACCAAGGATTCAACCTAAGAGAATAAAAATCAAGTGCAAGATCTTCCACCCCATTTCCTAGAAGTTACCTAGAAAATCAACCAAGCTAAGCAACCAAGAGGAGTATAAATACCCCCATTGATGCTTCCATTCGGCCCTAATACAAAAGAAGGAGAATTCAAATTCAAATCTCCAAGTTATAGCTCTTGTAAAATCATCCAATTAATTTTCAAGCCTCCTAGCAATTAAACTAAGGTAAGAAAATTCTTTCATCTCTTTTTATCAAGGTTTGATAGGTGGAATAAATTCAAGAAACTCACTAATGAATAGTATGAATAGTAACCTCTCTTTGGTTTCTTGATTTCAATGGGGGTTTTAGGTTCTAAAAATCATACCAAGCACTTCCAAACCTCCACCATCCTCAAGAACACATCTCAAGCTTTCAAGAAAGGTAAAAATCTTTGGTCCAACTTTATTTAAGATTCATTTTTATGATCCATCTAGTATGTGGTAGAAAACTTAGTTTAAGAAGTGGTATTGTTGAGATCTTGAAGTTTAAGTTGAGTAGATTTAAGGTTGATTGTTGTTGCCTCAAGAACATGATGTTATTGAGAGGAGTTTGTGTGTTGATGATGAAATGATGATTGTTGGTGGTTGTGTTAAGAGTTAGGGTGTAAACGAAACCCCAATTGTAAACGTAACTCTGTTAAAACCAACGAATCGTAACTTTAAGCTTCTGCAGAAAGTTCTGAAGTTGTAAACTGTAGTTTCTTGAAAAATAACCCTTGTTTATGATAGACAATGTTATAAGGATCGTTTTGGTGCTTGAATCGCTTGATTCCGATTTACGGATCAAACGTTATGGCCGTTTTACTAAAAGTGATTTACGCGACAAAAACTGCTACGAATCACGAACTTTGAAAATATAAAGGATCGACTTAAATGTGTTCATAAATCATGAAATTTTTACATAGAGTAACATATTGAGTTTCCTAACTGCCATAAAAATTTCAAGTGAGAATAATGATTTCCCAATTTTATGGTTATAGATTTTCAACCGGAACCTAGAACATCCTCCACCTCGAGATACCGAGGCAAGTTTTCAAACCCTACCTTTTAAGAACTGTTGTGTTGTGAATATTTTACAAAACTGTGATATATGCATAAGATTTTTTTAAACTGTTTTACGAAGTTTGAGATGTATTACATTACTCAATAGTTGATAATTTCTAGTATATGTTCATACCGAGTTCGAAATATTATATTTAGACCGAGAGACGATCGGTGTAAGCTTATAAAAACCCGGAGGTATCCCGGAGGAATTTATAATTGAGAACGTTAACGCTAGCGAGTAGCGTGGAGTGTATATATTTTAGACCGAGGATCGGTCAGTTAAATTGATGAAAACCCGGAAGTATTCCGGAGGTGCTTATTTAAGAATATTAACGCTACAGTAGAGCGTGATGTATAAGTCGTAAGACCAAGAGTCAGTCAGTTTTGTTTTATAAAGTATAAACCCGGGAATCATCCCGGAGATGTTTTGGATGGTTATAAGTCCATAGTAGTACGTTTTAAAGGGACTCATCGTCCACTTACGAAACATTAAAACACCTCGAACTTTTATTAAAACGATTTCCTAACGATCATATTTCCTCAACTATATTTTATTGTTCGAATAACAAATACTATATACTTATTCCTTATTATGGGAGTAGTATACTCCAACGATTAATTATTTCAAAACCGATTAATCATTATAGATTAATTAATTATATAGACACAAACTAGTTGAGGAATATTATTTTAAATATTCTTTTAGAAAGTAAACTCATTCGAGGTTTGATTATTATCAATTATTATTTAATTAATTATTATTCTTAAAAGGGTTTATTATTGATTTAAAAATCATAGATCCTGATTTAAAATATACATTCTGATTTCAGAATATCATTCGAATAATTTCAGATCGTCGGTGAATATTATCCCGACTTATTAATATATTGAATATAGTTTCGAGAAGAAACTTTTTCCCCTTATTAATTATCTGTTGACAACGGTCAACTCACATCCTTAGTACTTTCTCCGAAATTCTCGAAAGTACGTATATACATATATATACACTTATATCTTAAAGAGATAAGCTATTTCTATCAACAAGCAAAACGCTTGGGAAACTTTGATGTGGTTCGAGTTTTCGAGATTGATAGAATTCTTTTAAAGGACAAGGGAGGGATAGGCTCTGGTACTATGTGTGCTAGATGGACTACCAAAGGTACCGCAGGCGAAGGTACTCAGTGTACTCAGGAACTTGTGAAGTATGTGTATACCCAAAAATGGGATATGTAGCCCAAATGTGGCAAGGGTGATACCCAAGGGATGACGGTTTCGTCCTTCTACTAGTAGAAAAGGTTACTATTTCCGTAGTACGACTGATCATCGTATACGGTGGCTCCAGTGAATGTCCTATTCTTTCAATTGGAATTGTGATGCAATACCGTAACCCAAGCCTAGGTGTTGGGTTTACTAATAAGGTATTCGCATGTTAATGAAATCCACTAAAGGATTGTTTTCATAAGAAGGTGTGTATCACCAAGGAAAACTATTTTGAAGAAAACGTATTTATCAAATATGATGTTTTACGTGAGTTTATCATACAGTCATTTTCATACTATACATTATTATGATGGGCATTATAGCTCACTCTTACTTTCTTTTAAATGACACAACACAACAGATAACCAGTATGCCGGTGTGGGACCTGACCGCTTGCAGTCATGAGGAGGATCCCTGGCAACTTTGTCTCAGGTGTGCTAGAGTATCAGATAGATGTAAGATATCAGTTGTAATTATTGTAACTTCATGTAGAGGTTATAAATAATTGTTTGAGATCCTGTAAAGTACATTCGAGTGTAATAAAAGAAGATTACATCTTGTACGTCATTTCTAAAACTATAACTTGTGTGTGCGAGTATGAGATTGGGGTCTGTTGGATTATTGAATCAATACTAGGTTACACATGAGTGAAGGATGGTATGACGACCCAGATTCCTGACCCCGGATTTGGGGGCGTTACAATCCTGCTCCTGCCACAAGAACTGTTAGGTTTCATGATTCCTTGAATATAGATACCCGCACATGCCGAGATGTTATAACAGAGCTAGGGTAAGGGTTCAATTTGGTGCATAATTTTTTAAAAACCTAACTTATAGCAGGCATAAAGAATTAAGATTAACATCTAGAGAGCTTGATTAACTATTTCCTGACATCTCATACAGTTACATATGTATCTAGCATATCTAATTTAATATACATGTCTAAGCCACTCTTGGGGTGTGTATATGCATATATAAATTATGTTAGAAATATTGTGGTTTGCTATTGGGTTGACAATGATGTCTGTTACGATTCTTAGATTTTAGTTTCAGTCTCCTTTTTGTTATGTTATAAAGAATCTATGTTCACTATCTTTTAGGTATCCCTATGAAGTTATTCGTGTAGTTACTGTTGATGGATATGTCCTCTAATTGGAAAAAATTCCTAGGTATTTGAATTCCAAACTTTTCTTTCGAGCGCTATTTTTTTATCTGAGGGTTCAATATTTATTTATGGTTGCACTGTGATTTGGAAGACGTGATGCACGAAAGGTTGTTTATTTACAGCATGGAGTTTTTGATTCTTCTATGGGGTAAGTATTAATCTTTTCTTGGAAAGAAGACTGAAATATAATATGTCCAAGTCTATTCATTTTCCACCTTGATTAACAAAATAGTATAAAAATTGAAGAAGAAGAAGAAGAAATGGTGATGATTTTTTTAAGATGCACTCAGTGTGCAAAAAAAATATTAAAATCTAAAGATGTTATTTAACAGAGAAGTAGTACACTGTACATATCTCTGCAGAGAACCAATTTCATTCTTTCTTAGGTGGATTGCCAATGGAGTTATTGGGTCACCAGTACTTGCGGCCTTTGGTCAATGTGCCATTTATTTCTTTACAATAATTAAATTTTCAATATTCATGACGAGAATGATGACATTGTATGAAGATACTTCTCACGTATCAAATGGGTCTTTTGTGCTTTGATTGTTCAAATGATTGTAGGTATAATTTTAAGATGATGATGGACTTTCAATTATTCAAAAAACTGATTTATTGCCAAAACTACAGATATACCCATTGCTAAACTTCGGAAATGGGGCAAAAAAGGTACTACCTTTTTCATTTATGTTTATTTAGTTTGTCCTTTCAGCTGGCATAAATATGCCCATCTGGGATTCCAAATATTTGGTGTCTATCTAATTACAAAAGTGGTTTATATTTACTCATGGAAAGCAAATGTCACTGTGAGTTGTGGAAGAGGTACCATCACTCCGTAAATTAATTCAACTAATTATATAGTAGTGTATTGTGCTTACTGCTTAGGTAACGTCAATAGGAATGCTTTTCATGCTTCTATGATTTAAACTAAGTTTTTCGTATTTGTTCTATGACATTCGTTGCATAATTATGAATGCATCTCCTGTTTAATGACTGGGTGGTTGAGCTATTTTTGAGTTCAAATTTTAGATTTTAGGTTTTTGGTTATAGTATATTGATTGATGTTTATTACTTCAATCTATTCTGGAACTACTGTATATGCTTACAGTTATAGTTTTAAAATGTAGGTCACAACACATTGAAAGTCTGAATAAAATTGAATGTAGTTTGAGCTATAGTTCTTGAATCTGAATCTAAAATTATGTTGCTTCTTTTATGTAGATTGATTATAGTTATGTGACTTGCTGCGCTGGTTTGCTTTCTGATGTGGAGTATTTCTCATCCTAATCATGACGCCATGTGGTTATGGATGATGTCTATTGTTTGTGAAGTTTGGTTTCCTGTGTCTTGGATTCTTGATCAGCTACCAAAGATCTGCCGTGTGGTAGAACTACTGCATATTCTTGCAGTTATAATTTTCAAATGTAGGTCACAGCACATTGGGAATTTGAATAAAACTGAATGTAGTTTGAGATATAGTTCTTAAATCTGAATCTAAAATTATGCTGCTTCTTTTATGCAGATTGATTATATTATGCGACTTGTTATGCTGGTTTGCTTTCTGATGTGGAGAATTTCTCATCCTAATCATGATGCCATGTGGTTATGGGTGATGTCTGTTTTTTTGTGAAGTTTGGTTTTCTCTGTCTTGGATACTTGATCAGCTACCAAAGATCTGCCCTGTGAATAGAGTGACTGATCTTTCTGTTTTGAAAGACATATATTTTTCCTCTGACTTTTGGGGAGTGGTTCAGCTCATAGTGTATGGTGTTTACTACAAAAGTATTCCAAAATCTGGTGATAATAAAAAGCTAAAGGGTGCAGACAAATTTTCAAAGGTGATAATAACAAGTTAGCCGCAGCTGAGATCCAAGAAACAGACCCAGGTGATACCAAGAAGCTAGCTACAACACAGGTGCAGCTCCAAGTAATCCTCACAGTTAGTTGAGGTTACCACAATCAGACAATAATATCTGTTATTTGTACTTCTACAGTATACTTATCAATATACATGAATTTTTGTTAGGAATATGTTGTGTACTTGATAATAAGTTAAACAAAATACCTTAGCAGATTTAACTTAGTGTGTTTATAGCTTTCAACGGATGATCACTTTAACATCCGTTGAAAGGGTAGCTTATGTTTTAATAAGTTTAGTATCACATTTCTGCATATTGTAATGCCTTAGAGAACTAGATATTGTAGAATGTCTTAAGTCATGTTGACTACTAGAATGATATGCAAGATAGGTTGGCTAACTGTAAATATGAGATGCCCTGTAATCTTGTATAAGTGAAATAGAGTTAACTACTATGAAGATGCTCTCAATGGATGTTCCACAAGGTTTCAACGGATGATCAACTAAGGTTTCAACGGATGTTCAACCAGACTCTCAACGGATGATCCAAAAAAGCCTCAACGAATGATTCCACAGAGTTTTAACGGATGATCAAATTCAAAAGCAGTTGATAGTGACTTGACAGTCACATGTGTTGATTGTATGCAAATGGAATGTGGCAGCCTATTTACAGGTTTTAGAGAATAAATAAGCATTTCCATTTCCATGCTAAACTGAATATATTCAAAGATGCTGGATAGAGAAATGAAGAAGCATGTATTTGTTTATCTTTTTATCATGTAACTTGGTGATATATAAACCAAGGGTAGCAAGTAGAACAGTATCAAAGTCAGTAAGCAATTACCATAGAAATAGATAAAGCTATATCTGTAAAGAATTTCTCTGTTCTTTGAAAGTTCAACTTGTAAAGCATCCGTGTGCAAAACATTGCATCATAGAGTTCTCTTATTAATATATATCTCTGGTGGAATAATTCAATCCACCGGAAAGTTTTTAAATACTTTTATTTAATTACTTTGTGTTTGATTTCTTCACTACTTTCATTCCGCACTTTACCTAAATCAAACACAGTTATATATTTATAGTAGAACAGTTCTTAAAATTCAAAAAGTAGCCAAAATTACATTCAAACCCCCTTCTGTTATTCTTTGTTAGATTGTTCGGGAATAACAATTTTTTTCTTATATATACTTTAAGTTTCTTATGTGAATAGTTTTTGATAACTCCTGGTAGCGGGCCCACTCCTTCGACGCCGCACCTGGATCCTTCGCTGCGGTAGTGGTATAGCTGTCGTGGGGTTCCTACAAAACACCACCGGAAGGGGGGTTTGGATCCCGCGGCGCCTTCGGTGTGAGAGTAAGAACTTGCTTTTGGGGAAAATAGAGATATATAGAAATGAGAGGTGGTTGTGTATGTATATGAGTATAAGAGAGTGATTAACCCCAAAACCTTATCTTCTTAGGCTATTTATGGCCTAAGGATAGAGTTTTGGGGTTGGTACTTTTGAATCGTAGTTGTTGGTTCTAGGAGCGGAGGACACCTGGATGGGGTGGATTCCTTACATGTGTCAGGATGTGACTAGTTGAGGAATGTTCTAAGGATCTCCTGGCGCGTGCCATGATTGTTCTCATGATTAATGAATGACAGTTGTCCCTATAACGCGCTTGGACATGTGCCTCACATGCTGGGACTTCCCAAAGTTGGGCTGCCAGGACTAGATTAGTCTGGCCTAGTTGTGTGCGGGACTAAATGGAGCTGGAAGTCCAGACATAGTCCTTCTAGGAGCTATATGTAATATCGTATGCCCCCCACTCCCTTATGCAGATTTTCTGGATAGGGGAGTAAGGTTGATATTGTTTGTAAGTCATTACTTGTGAGGAGAAACTGAGCTTTCCTTGCTCCCCATTTCGGATTGGGTTGAGTGTAGCCAATCAGGACTAAGGTTGGCGTATTTAGAAGAAACTGAGCTTTCTTTTCCCCCATTCCGGATTGTGTTGAATGCAGCCAATCCGGAAGAAACTGAGATTTTCTTGCCCCCCAGTCCGGATTGTGTTGATTGCAGCCAATCAAGACTAAGGTTGGATGTCTTTAGAAGAAACTGAACTTTCCTTGCCCCCAGTCTGGATTGTGTTGAGTGCAGCCAATCAGGACTAAGGTGGGACGTTTTTAGGAGAAATTGAGCTTTCCTTGGCCCCCAGTCCGGATTGTGTTGAGTGTAGCCAATCAGGACTAAGGCTGGGTGTCTTTAGAAGAAACTAAACTTTCCTTGCCCCCAGTCCGGATTGTGTTGAGTGCGGCCAATCAAGACTAAGGTTGGACATTTTTAGAAGAAACAGAGCTTTCCTTGCACCCAATCTGGATTGTGTTGAGTGCAGCCAAACAGGACTAAGGTTGGGTATCTTTAGAAGAAACTGAACTTTTCTTTCCCCCAGTCTGGATTGTGTTGAGTGTAGCCAATCAGGACTAAGGTTGGACATTTTTAGAAGAAACAGAGCTTTTCTTGCCCCCAGCCCGGATTGTGTTGAGTGTAGCCAATCAGGACTAAGGTTAGACGTTTTTAGAAGAAACTGAACTTTCCTTGCCCCCCCGTCTGGATTGTGTTGAGTACAGCCAATCAGGACTAAGGTTGGGTGTCCTTAGAAGAAACTGAGCTTTTCTTTTCCCCGGTCCGGATTGTGTTGAGTTACGGAGTCCAGACTGGAAGTTAAAATGGTTTTGGGATTCCCCCCCCCCCAATTATTTGAATATTTACAGCTGTTGTTTGTTTGAAAAGATGTGTTGTATTCATGATTACAATTTATTACTGAGTATATATATATAACTATGTATTGACTTACGGATGGACGACCCAGATTACGCCACATGGCATGGGCCTTTAGAATTCACAGTGCCTATAAAAAGGTTTCCCCCTCTATTCTTTACTTTTTTACTCTTCTCCAATATCTTTTTTTCTTGTTTCTTCTTCCCTTCTTGCTCTCAGCGCTTGTCATAGGAAATCTCGAGAGTTTATCAACGTTGCACGGTCGTCCCCAATCTCTCCGTAATCTCTGTACTTGTAAGCTTTTTCTTTATTTATTGTGTTATTTTCCTTGTATTTGTTTTGAGTGATACTATTGTTTTCTTTGGTTTCTGTGTTCTGGTTTCGTATTATTCTGGTATTTTTATGTCCATATCTTTGAATGTGTGTATATATAGGTTTCTTGTGTATGTTTTGGTGTTTGATTTTAGTTTAGGATGTTTCTGATTTTAGGGTTTTGGTGCGGATTCCGAACTGTAGTTTGTAGTTCGTACTTGGTGTTTCATTTTTGGGTTATTTATAGTTGATTCCAGACTAGTATGGATGGTTGGTTTTGTATTCTGAGTGCATATGGTAATCATAATCTGGACTTTTTTGCGGTTTAGCTGACTTGTGTTTATTGGGGATTGGGAGTAGTTTGCTCCTAGGGGTCTACATCTCCGAATTGGTTGCTTATAATTTAATAAAATTGAATATAGGGTAGTCCGGACCATAATAAGATATAAGATAAAGAATTTGTAGGGATTTAGACTAACCAATCTCATTTGTTTTAGGTATATGGTCCGGACTAAAGCTCGTGCCAAAGTTTACATCTCCTGCTATCTGGGACCTTCTGACTCTGATTGTTCATCTGACTCTGACCGGACTGAGATGGGTAAGAAGGCTTCCACTTCGAATGCCAATGTCATCACCAAGTTGACAATTGGTAAAATATCCACTAGGAAGGTTCCATGCACTCCGGAGGGCCTCTAGGTGTGAGAAGATAAAGAATAGTTGGTATTACAGAAGTATCAGGTCCGGATATGCGAGACAGCTAAATGCTGGTCCGGGGGTGTATAACGAAGCCGAGTTTGATCAGAAAATTGATGGTACCATAGTTGTTAAGGAGTTGTACCCGCTGAAGGAGGAGTATGCTGCTTTGGACCATGCGGCCCCAGATCCGTCTATCCGGGCTGCATTCCAGTTAGATCCCCGGATTGAATGGAGATGGCCTCAGCCCGGAGAGAATATCTATCATAGACCGGCTGATGGATTTATTCCGGTATGGTTGTAGCATCTTAGGTCCGGGTGGATTCCACACTGACACCTTTTCCCTAAGCACTTATATAAAAATGAATATAAGTTATCTCCTATGCAGATAACCCCTAATAGGATTAAGTGGATGAGTTCGTTTATTGCTTATTGCAATAAGTTTAAGGTTCGGTCCACATTTAGGCTTTAGCACCATATCTTCAACTTAGTTAAGTCTAGCCAGGCGCCCTTGTACGAGTTACGATTTCGGGCTGTAGAGTGTGGATATGGTTATGCCTATAAACCTGTTATCCAACAGTCGTCTCTGAAGTATTGGAATGGGGAACTGATTCTGCTGAGGGGTTTAGACTTGCATTATCTTCCCTACATAGCACTTGATGGATTCCAGACTAGGTTTCCTCGCTCTGTTCTCTGGGGTGATGCTATCCGGCTCATATTTTCCTTTTGTGAGTGTCTCGAGTTCCAGCTGACCCGGGATACGTTTATGAATCATAAGACCATGAACATGCTAGGGTGTAAGTATTTTCCTTGTAGTCTGGATTATAAAGTACCCGGACTATGTTGTTTTTGGTACTTGGTTTTTGATTGTTTACAGTGTACCCGGACTAATTTTTCTGTTTGTTTTTGTCTTGACAGGTTTGTCTTATTATAAACCAGATATGTCTTCTTCGGATTACAGCGATGCTTTGAAAGGGTTGGGAACTGCCATTAGGCAAAGGAAGAAGGCATTTGTCACAGGGTCCGGCTCTAATCCTCCTCCAGAGAAAGGTTCTCAGAGCAACGCGGTTTCGAGGCTGAAGTCTGGTAAGCAAGAGAGGAGTCCGGTCAAGGTTGCTGATGTTGAAGATGGTGATGAGTTCGAGAATCTCGAGGAGATTGAACCGTTGGGATATGTGCCCAATATTGATGTTGTCCGGAGGAGGAAGAGGCTCCGGAGTTCTGGGACGAAGCCTCCCCAGACTGAAAAGTCTCAGATTCTGTTTGGTGCTGAGTCCGGGGAGGACAAGAGGAAGGGACTGAAAGAGGAGCACCAGGCTAGGAGTGGCCCAAGGTTGGATGACAGAGTTGCTCGTTTTATGGCCGATATTCCGTCTCAGACTGAGTGGAAGGATATGAACGAATTCGGATTTGATGGTACTATGAAGGAGTGTACCCGTCTGTGGGGCCAGGTATATAATATTTTTGTACTTCTTCTGTTTCTTCTATTTTTTCCTTAAAATCTTTCTGAGATATATCTTTTCTTCTTTGTAGCTTGGTGTTTACATGGCCGGAGTTGCTGCTATTTCGTATAATAAACTGAAGCATGCCTAGGCCACTATTGCTTAGAAGAATATGGAGCTTGCTGAATTGAAGGACCAAAATTCGGTTAATGACACGTCTTTGTCCGGATTGAACAATCATCTTAATGATGTGACAATCCGGGCCGAGAATGCTGAGAAAGAATGTGGTGACTTGAAGTTCAAGATGGCCGAGCTCCGGAAGAAGGTGGAATCCGTGAGGCCGGAGTCTGAGGTTATTGAGGCCTACAAAAAGTCTGCGGAGTATGACAAGGCCATCACTAGTGCTGGTGCTTCGAAGATTACTCGTTGTTGGATCATTGTCGAGAGGCATATAAAAACGGATCTTGAGGCGGACTTTGGCAGCTTTTGCGAGGATTTTATCAAGGCGAAGCAGAACATCGAGGCCGTACTTGGTGAGCCGGAGCAATTCGATGGCCCTTGTCCGAGCTTCCTTCCCGAGAATGGCCCGGAGCCATAAATTTTAATTTTTGATTCTGGCTGAATTGTAATTCTGAGATACATGTATTTGACTTGATCTATTTTTTGTGACTTTGGATTTGTACTTTTTCTGGACACATAGTGTCTCGACTGCTGTTTTGACTTGCTTTTGTTACTTATATGTTGTTTTCGGTTTTATTTTCCTTAGAAAATATTCTAGGTGGATAGTGATTGCTTTTACTTAGAAAGATAATCTAAGTAAGACTGGGTTGTTGCTGGGTTCAATTTGACGTCGGGCTTAGGTTGCTTCTTACTTAGAGAAATGATTCTGAGTAAAGATAGGTGGCTTGTTCAGGTCAATTTTTGGCCCCGAACTCAGGTGGTTTTTACTTAGAGAAATAATTCTAAGTAAAGATATGTGACTTGTTCGGGTTCATATTTGGCCCCGAACTCGGTTGGCTTTTACTTAGAGAAATAATTTTAAGTAAAGATAGGTGGCTTTTTCGGGTTCATATTTGGCCCCAGACTCATGTGGCTTTTACTTAGAGAAATAATTACAAGTAAAGATATGTGGCTTGTCCGGGTTCATATTTGGCCCCAGACCTAGTTGGCTTTTACTTAGAGAAATAATTCTAAGTAAAGATAGGTGGCTTGTTCGGGTTCAGATTTGGCCCCGGACTCAGGTGGCTTTTACTTAGAAAGATAATCTAAGAATGGGTGGCTTGTTCGGGTTCATATTCGCCCCCGGACTTAGATGGCTTTTACTTAGAAAGATAATCTAAGTAAGGATAGGTGGCTTGTAAAAAATTGCTAAGTAAAATAGAAAGTGCTTTTAATTTATTTCAAATTTGCTTCATACCGAATGTAGATTAATAAAGTGTTTGCTTGCCATAGGCTACAAGTGTTTGGTTGCTGGGGTTTTTCTTTCTCCTTGCTACTGCTAGTATTTTCTTAGCCTGAGTTCATGCCATGTATTGGGAACTTCAGAGTCGTCCATATTCATGAGTTTGTAGGTCCATGGCCTTAGGACTTTCTTGACCTTGTACGGTCCTTCCCATTTGGGCATTAGATTTCCAGTATTTGTAGGATTCGAGGCTTCTGTGTCCCGAAGAACCTGGCCTCCAACTTGAAAGTTTTTTACTCTGGACTTCTTGCTGAAGTGATCTTTCATTTTCTCCTTATATTTCTCCATCCTTATTACAGCTTGGTCCCGGACTTCATCAATTAGCTCCATATTTGTTCTGAGTCCTTCGTTAGCTATTTCGTCAAATTTTATCGCTCTGTGGGAAGGTGATCCTACCTCGATGAGTAGCATTGCTTCTGTACCGTAGGCTAGCTTGAATGCAGTTTCTCATATGCTTGTCTGGGGGCTTGTCCTGTAGGACCACAATACACTTGGCAGTTCTTCTGGCCATCTGCTTTTGCTTTCTTTAAGTCTCTTTTCAATGCCTTGGAGTAGGATTCTGTTTGTGACCTCTACTTGACCATTTCCTTGGGGATATGCTACAGATGACTTTTTGTGCTTGATCCCACGTTCTTGGAGGTAGGACTCGAATTCTGAGCCGATGAACTGTGGCCCATTATCTGATACGAGAACTCTTGGGATCCCGAACCTCATCAAAATATTGTCTATAAACCTTATGCAGTCCTGCTGGTTTATGGTCCTCATTACTTTTGCTTCATCCTATTTGGTTATGTAATCAATCGAAACTACCAAGTACCTGAGATCTCCTCTAGCTCGGGGAAAGGGTCTCATGATATCAATACCCCAAACAATAAAGGGGATTGGAGACAAGATTGAGGAGGGTAGGACTGGGCTAATTTGGGACACGTTGCTGAAGAGTTGGCATTCCTTGCATTTTTTGACAAACTCTACTGCATCCTGGTGAATAGTTGGCTGGTAGTATCCTTGTCTTATGATCTTGTGAGCTAGAGCCTTTACAGCATATGATCTCTACAGATCCCTTCATGTACTTCCATTAAACGATAATTAGCTTCTTCTGGTCTGACACACTTTAGAATAGGTGATGAGAAGGTCGTGCAGTATAGTAGTCCTTCTTCGAGGAAGAACTTAGCTGCTTTGGCTTTTAGTCTTTGAGCCTTCACTCTGTCTTCTGGGAGCTCTCCTTTTTACAGATAGTTGATGAAATGAGTCCTCCAATTTTGGTTGCTTTCGATTTCCAGTACTTGTTCAACTTTAATAGTTGGTTTTTGCAATTCTTCAAAGTAAACTGAGCAGTCCAGATCTGATGAGTTCCCGACCAGCTTAGACAGAGCATCCGCTTCTTTATTTTCTTCTCAGCATATCTGCATGACTTGATGCCTTGGGATTGATGCTAGGAAGCTTTAAACCAGTGCTTGATATTTTGCCAGGATAGGGTCCTTTGCTATGTATTCTCCGTTTGCTTGCTTGACCACTATCTGGGAGTCGTTGTAGATGTTTAAGTCCTGGACTCTGAGAGTCCTGGAAAGCTTTAGTCCTGCAATCAATGCCTCATACTCCGCCTGGTTTTTTGTTGCCGGGAAGCCAAAAGATATAGCTGTTTGTATCACGAATCCCTCAGGGCTCTTTAAAATGAGTCTGGCTCCCAATCTTTCGCTTATTGATAAACTGTATACTTTCAAGGTCCAGGCTCCTGGGCTTGTAGTTTGATCTGTCTCCGGATCTATTTTCATTGGTCCTTGTTCTTCCTTCGGGAAATTGCACTCAATTATGAAATCTTCCAGTGTTTGGGCTTTGATGGTCGTCCTAGGAATGAAGCTGAGATTGAACTGACTTAACCCACAGCTCAATTGACTAGCCTTTCCGAGACATTCGGCTTGTGAATTATTTTCCTTAGGGGTTGATTTGTGACTACTCTTATTTCTCTTCCTTGGAAGTAATGTCTGAGCTTTCTTGATTTTGTTACTAAGGCGAAGGCAAACTTTTCAAACATGGGTACCTCATCTCCGCATCCTTGAGTACTTGGCTTACATAGTAAACTAGTTGTTGTCTTCCATTCTCTTCCCGAATTATGGCAGCCCCAACTGCTAATGCTCCGGCTGATAAGTATAGTTAGAGAGGTTCTCCTTGTTGGGCTTTAGTTAGGACTGGTGGCTGTGGGAGGTACTCCTTTATTTTTTCGAATGCTCTTTGGCACTCCGGGGTCCAGTTGACTTCTTTCTTTGTTTACTCCTTTGAGTAGATCAAAAAATGGTGAGCACCTTTCTGCTAGCTTTGAAACAAATCTCTTAAGTTCTGCTAGTGATCCCGCTAGCTTCTGCACATTTCTCTGGGTCCTGGGAGCCCTCATCTCCTGGATTGCTTATATTTTCTCCGGATTAGCTTCAATTCCTCGGTTGCTGATCATGAACCCTAAGAAATTACCTGCTCCAACTCCAAAGGTATATTTCTCCGGATTTAGTTTGAGTTCATGCTACCTCGGGTTGTTAAAATATTCTCTCGAATATTCTATGTGTCCTGGGATGGTTGTTGATTTAGCAATCATATCGTCGACATAGGACTCCAAGTTTTTCCCGATTTGGGACTTGAATATCTTGTTCATTGCTCTTTGGTAAGTTGATCCTGCATTTGTCAGTCCGAATGGCAACATCACATAAGCATAGACTGCTCTGTGAGTTATGAATGTTGTCTTAGGTATGTCTCTGGTTCATCTATATTTGGTTGTACCCGGAGAAGGCGTCCATGAAACTTAGCATGATGTGTCTGGATATGGCATCTATTAACTGATCAATATTTGGCAATGGGTATGGGTCCTTCGGGCATGCATCATTCAAATCAGTGTAGTCCACACACATTCTCCATTTTTTGTTTGACTTCTTCACCATGACCATATTAGCCAACCACTCCGGGTATTTAATTTCTCGGATGATTCCTGCTTTTAGCAACTTCTCTACTTCTTCGTCTATTACCCTTTGCCTTTCTGGGGCAAAGTTTCTCATTTTTTGCTTGACTCGCTTTTTTCTTGGGTTGACGTCCAAGCTGTGCATTGCGATGGACTCATGTAACCCGGGCATGTCTCTTGGACTCCAGGAAAACGCATCTTTGTACTCCTGGAGCAAGGATACCAGTTCTTCTTTAAAAAAAATTGAGTCCTGACCTAACTTTCACCTTCTTTGTAGGACTTCTTTTATCAATATGAATTTCTTATATTTCTACAGCAGCCTCGATTTTTGCTTGGTCTTTGGTTGAGAACATTTGATGAATTTGGGCTTCTGAGTTCTTCTTCAAGTAGGTGCTAACTTTTGCTGATTCTTTGTCTTTGATTGCTTGCATGGTAGGACTGGCTTGGTCTAAGACCGTATTTGCCTCGATGACTATCATGACTTGGTTACTTTTTAGTTATTCTGAACTTGGTTTGGTTGCTTCTGGATCCGGACCTGATTCAATGAACTGCACTTCTTTTGTTGATTCTTCCCTTGGTCGGGGGCGGTGTTTCTTGATACTTTTCTGTTTCCGAAGGACTGTGGCCTTCCTTTTGTTATCCTGGTGAGTTTCTGCCATTACTAAGGCCTGACTGTAGCATGTTTCAGCAACTCCATAATCTCCTGTTATTTCTCCGACTCCGATCGGGATTGGGAACTCGATCTTGAGATGTATCGCTTACATTCTAGTTAAAGTTGATCGACCAATTATTCCATTTTAGGATGAAGAAGTATTGATGACATAGAACTCGATGACGTTTACAGGGTCCCTTGGATTGGGATTAAGTTGTGCCCGAACCCGTAGAGTGGGTCTTCTCGGCAATCATTCGAGCGGACGCTCCCTAACTGCATTTGATCCACAGTATCCTTGAAAAGAATGTTTACCGAGGAGTCGTTGTCTATTAGCATTCTCCTTACTTAATTATAAAAAATATCCAGAGTGACAACTAAGGCTGCTGAAGGATATCACCATATCTGGGAGTGATTGGATTGAGAGCACCTTTTCCCCAAACTCTGGGCTTCATGGTGGGGAGTGGGAGCTTCCTAGGACCACATTAACTATATTTTTTCCTTTCTTCTGCCCTTTTACTCTGTGGTTGTTGTCCCAAACCAAGTACTTATTTAGGTTTCCTTTCTTTACTTGCTCCTCGATGAAGTACTTAAGGGATAAACAGTTCTCAGTCTTGTGGACATGTGTTTCATGATAGTCGAACTGCCTATTATAAGGTCTGCTCTCCGGAGGAGTCTGCATTGGCTTTGCAGGGTAATAAAATGGCTTGTCTTTTATTTCCTTCAAGATTTCCTCCTGGGACATGTTGAGGAGAGTCCAGTCCGGCTCCTATTTTGGCTCTCGGGACTGATTGGTCGGTCCTGGATCGCTTTTGGACTCTATCTTAGGACCGAGCCTCTGCAAAATTGGAGTAATTTGTATGTCTTGGTTTTGCTGGCTTTGCTTGAATTTTTTGTCCTGATGGTAACCCCATTTCGATCGATCATCAGAATTCTTGCTCCAGATCCCCCATTCCAGGTCATTCTCATAGCTTGGACACATCAGTTTCTTTGATGAATCTGGTAGCCATGGAGTAGGCTGCCGCCAGACTCTGGGGCTCCTTGTTGATCAGTTCTACAATGTATCTTTCATTGTGCTTCGGGTCTAAGTTACTCCTGAAGATGCTCAGAACCTCGTGCTCATCCAAGTTCGAGATCTTGTTGATTATTTCCTGGAAATGCCTCATATAGGCTGAGAGGGACTCTTTGGCATGCTGTCTAATTATTTCAGATGACACATATGCATCTCATGCGTCTTGTTTGCTCGGAACCTCCTAAGGAAGGCTGCGCGGAATTCCTTCCAATTATGGATGCTCCGGGAGGGGATCCTGCTGAACCATCTCTGGGCCCCTCCCCTGAGAGTTGATGCGAAGAACCTAGACTTTGTCAAATCATTGTAGTAGTATATCTATGCAATCGTATATCTATGCAATCTGCTCAAAGTAATTCAAGTGTTCTTCTGGGTCTCCCAGACCATCAAAAGAACAAAATAATAGTACTTTAGGTCCCACTGTCGGGGAATAGCCTCCAAAGAGTGACTAAAAGGGGTCACTGTTTCACCAATTTCCATTCCAGAGTCTTTGTCCATTTTCCTTTGTAGTTCATAGATCATATCCTTAAAATCTTTCTACTTCTCCTCATCGTCATCAGAAATGAACTCGGGAGTGGGATCCCTCCGGGTTATCTTGGTCCTGGACTTGGCCAGTAGCATCTCTTCTTCTAACTTCATCCTTCTTTGGATATATAATTCAAGCTTTGCCACTTCTTCTTTTCTGATTTGTTCCCTTATCTCTTCCAACCTCTTCTGCTTGGTTGCTTATGTTTCTTTCTTATTGCCCTGAACCTTTTGGTTCTTCTTACCCTTAGCTCCAATCCGGTCAAAGACAGACCTCTTAGATTATTGGGAGTCCCCGGACTCCTCCATCTCCTCCTCTAGTTCGGCCTCTTCCTGGATTCGTGCTTGCTCTTGCCTATAGAATCTGATTGCTTCTGCTAGTTTATTCCTGGTAAGGTTGGCCATATGTTCCTCATCCACCGGGATATTAGTGTACTTGTATTGGTTCAGCTCAATAAGGCTCCTAGCGTCCCGGGGATTAACTACTCTCTCCAGAACGGGAGTGTACTGCAATGGTTGCTCCTGGAGTGTTTCTCGGTCGGCTCCCGGGTCTTGAGCCTGGGAGTGGTCCGACTCCCGGACCTGGGTACTAGCATAGGGTCTCCCAAAAGTACGTTTTCCTGGTCTTGCCATTGTTTCAAAAGTACCAACAACAACTAACAAAAATTTCCAACTAACAAACAGCTTTCTGGGACTAGTTCAAACAATCTTCTAGGACTGGTTAATAATATGGTAGAATGTGTGCGTGTAGCTAGGTTTTAGAATACAAAGGTAATATACGAACAAAGAAAATTCGGGGTTCTAAAACAATCGAAACTACTAATAGCACACACAAACGTGGCTTAAATTAACGAAACAGGGCTCACACAAACGTGGCCTAAAATAATGAGCACACAAAAACGTGGCTTAAATAAACAACATTCATATTTATGAGAGAGTTTGGTTGCTTGGGTTCTTACAAGTTAAAGAAATGGACTATTTCAAGAGCTTGCTGATGAAGGTGAATCCAGGGGCACCGAGACCCAAAGATGGAGAGTCCCTCTTTCTAGCGCCAAATGATAACTCCTTGTGGCGGGGATGCTCCTTCGACGTCGCACCTGGATCCTTCGCCATGGTGGTGGTATAGCTGTCGTGGGATTCCCACAAAACAATACCGGAAGAGGGGTTTGGATCCTGCAGTGCCTCCGGTGTGAGAGTAAGAACTCGTTTTTGGGGAAGATGAAGATAGATAAGAACGAGAGGTGGTTGTATGTGTATATGAGTGTGAGAGAGTGATTAACCCCAAAATATTACCTTCATGAGCTATTTATAGACCAAGAATAGGGTTTTGGGGTTGGTACCTTTGAATCGTAGTCGTTGGTTCTCGGAGGGGAGGACACCTGGATGGGGTGGATTCCTTACATGTGTCAGGATGGGACTGGTTTAGGAATGTTCTAAGGATCTCCTGACACGTGCCCTGGTTGTGCTCATAATTGATGAATGACAGTTTTCCCTATAGCGCGTGTGGGCATGTGCGTCACGTGTTGGGACTTCCCAAGGTTAGGCTGCCAGGACTAGATTAGTCTGGACTAGTTGTGTGCGGGACTGGATAGAGCTGAGAGTCCGGACATGGTCCTTTTAGGAACTATATGGACTATCAGTTTTATGATTTCTGTCTTTTAGTTCTGAGGTTTATTTTGTATATAAATTTGAATAATTGTCAGATGAACTAATAATCGTGTATAATATTGCAAGCACAGCGCCTTTTTATAACGGAGGTCAGTTGAGTAAACCTAAAATAAAAAATCTCCCTTTGTTAAGATTTCAAGACCTATATAGAGGATCTAACCTTTTTTTTAAGATTTCAAGATATTAAAACATTAAAAAAAATCATAATAAACCTAAGTTATTCTTTAGAATTTTATATTTTCTAATTTACTTTTTAGTTGTTTCGTGTACTTATTTTCTTATCCTTGAAATCACATATTATATTTTTAAAATAATAGGTAATAAGTTATGTAAACTAATAAAATTAAGTTATACAAAAGTATATTATATGTACTTAGAGATGTATAAATCAACTGTTCACGTAAGAAAATACTGTTTGTAAAATTTAAGGTTGAATATTGTGGTTCATATATCAATTAATAATTTAAAATTAAACTATTTATTACATTAGGACATAACCCAATACATTTTAACCAGGATCAACAATTAATTCTCCCAACTAATTTCATTGCAACAAGTAATTATTTTAATTTTATTTTAATCACTGTTTAATATTTCATCACTGGTGCCATGTAATAAAGATATATTATTTTCAAATTTAAACAAATTGATCTCATCCAAACACCATTATTCTTATGTTTCAATAGTTTTTTACAACTTTATATATTCAAAAAAAATAAAATTAAAAATACTTTAATATAAAACCGGTAATATAAGTAAACTTTTTAAATTTATTATTAACCATCTAAAACAGAAATAAAAAATCGCCAGCATGATCGATGGGAATAAGAAAACATAGAAAATGTTAAAAATATAGAAACATAAAATTTCGATTAGAAATTGAGGAATGGCCCGACCAATTTAAGATATTAACATAAAATAGATGACCCACTTAAGATATTAACATAAAATAAATGTCTAAAAAGTTACAAATAACAAGAAATAAGTAAGGTTGTAGAAGTCAACACCAATAGAGAATGTTGCTTTATTATGACAAAAATAATTAGAAACAAGTTCACCATGGTAGTATCTACCTACTTCTATAAAAAAATTAATGGGATACTAAACAGTTATCATTCGTACGTTTTATAAAATTTATTCAATTTTTTAACATTACATTTTCATATGTTATTTCTATTTCTTTTGTAAGAGCAACCAATTCAGTTTCTAACAAATTGGTATGATTCGTCGGCTTAACAAATTAAACTTATAATTTTTTTAAACCCTAAAAATGAAACTTATTACTTAAATTATTCAGTAACACAACAGAAAATTACATGCACACATACAAAACATTTTATGTTGCCCAATTTTTATATAATAAATTTAATACAATACAATAGCATTTTTCTATTCTTTTATGTACGGTTATATTATTACCGCGTTTGGCGCAACAAATTTAATTAAAAAATTATTTTCATCAATTATAACCTTATTTTCATCAATTATGAACACATATTTAACACATGGCCTCATTTATCTACTTTCTGGACTATTTAGTATAGTTAGAAAACCATGTAATGCATGCATTTTAATTACTCATCTTAGTGAACCGGCAATAGACATAAACATTATAACCGCAATATGCTTGTCGCTATATGCCTAATTATATAATAAATTTATACAATACTATAGCATTTTTTATTTTTGTATGTACGGTTATTTTATTACCGCATTTGACACAATAAATTTATTTAAAAAAATTGTATTCATCAATTATAACCTTGCGAAGCGGGCAAAACTTCTAGTTAAAATTATTATATAATCACATGTTCGGAATTCTTCCGACAACGTGTATTAGTTAGTACATTAAACATATTTTATTTATTTTATTGATTTTATTTAGATATTAAATATACTTAAAATAAATTATAATTATATGATAATTAGTTATTAATGTAATATTCTTTTTAGAACTTAAATTTTCTGATGTATAATAATATATATTTGAATTTATTAAATTTATATTAAGTATGAATAATTTTTTTAAGGAGTATTTATTAAAAAATATAAGAGAAATTATCAATAGTACTCTCTTGGTATTGGCTTTTCTGAATGGTATCATTTGACATTTTTTACTTCTAAGTGCTATCATTGTCTTGTTGTTTCGTTCATTTAATTCCACTTTGTTAGTCATCTGTTAGCCAAACGTTATTTTTAAGGGTACCAATTAGAAAAATTAATTGTAGAATGGTACCATTAGTAATATTTTTTGTCTTATTTTTTTTAAAAAATTATAAATTTCTATTATTAAAAATTCGAATAAATAAAAAAGAATAAGTAAAAAAAACATTATGGTGATTAAAGAAATAACATCAATTTACCTAATTTAAACTAATTCAAGAAATTATGAGTATTTATTTATATTTTTTCTAATATTTTTAACTATAATTCGATATGTCGGTGTTGGACTTTACTTATTGTAACAATCAATAGTTGGATTTGTATTAGGATTCCTTATTCACATATAACATATCTTTTAGATTGATTGTGTAGTTGTGCAGTATATAAGCACATGTTAGGTTAACACTATATGTGTCGTGCATTGATATATCATACACATAACCTAGTAGCTCTCAAGAATATTTGTTCATCCTTTGAGAGAGTATTGTAATCAGTTTTTATTCATTAATATAAAACTATTCTTACCTGTTGAGTTCTTTATTTCGATTTGATTGTTTAAACTATATTCACCCCCTACAGTTGATTTATGGCCTAACAATTGGTATTAGGGCTTGTTGTTGATACACAAACAATTTAAGATCCAGAAAATAATCATTAATGGCAGACAAAGAAACTCAACCAAATCCCCCACCACCACCATCCACAAACCAAATCAACCATAATATGAGCAGATATGAGGCCGCCAAGGTTCAAATCTTAAAGATTAATGGATATCTAATCTGAAAGGTAAAGATGGCTATGTGTGTGGAAGCAACAGATCCTGAATATCGGCGGGAAAAGAGTGACCTAAAATCTCTATGGAGCACTTAGGGCAGAATTGGCTTACAGGTATCTTATCTTGATTGGCCACTTCTATGGTCAAAGGTTCATCTAAGTCTTCCAACATTAATTGCATTTTACTTACACAGTTCAGGGATATGAAAGATTTAGATTACCCCGAATCAAATAGAACATTAACGGGCACGAAATTAAGAAAAAGCGTACCTGCGACTACATCGGAATCCTGAGTCGTGGATTTCTTAGTCATTTTTGAAAGTTCTAGCTCTAGCTGTACTTTTTGCTGGTCCTTGAGATGCACTTCCTCCTATACTGTCCTGGGTAGCTGATTTGCAGTTCCTAGCAATATGTCCTACTTTACCGCAGCTAAAACTGGTTACTTTTGGGTTCTCAGATTTACACTCAGTGGAATAATGACCCTTCGGGCCACACTCAAAACAGTTAACGTTCTCTCTACACTGACCATTGTGCTTCTTTCCATATGTCTTACAATCGATCACCGGCTTGCTGGACTTTGTCAGAGTAGAACTGACTGAGGTAGTACCAGGCCTAGCTTGTGGGAAATTCTGCCTCCTGAATTTCCCGTCTTTGTTCCTTTCAAACCGTCGCTGAAACTTTTGGCTTGATCCTTCTTGTTCTGACTTCGCAGGCCCACCTTCAAACTTTCTCTTCTTCTCACCTCTTTCCTTAGCAGCTCTGGTCAATTTCTATCACTAAGGCAGCCTGAACTACCGAAGTATATGTCTTGAGTTGTAGAGCTACAGCTCCACTCCTAATATCTGGCTTCAATTCTTGTTGAAACCGCTTCGCTCTCCGAGCCTCTGAACTTACATACTCTGGTACTATACGAGCCAATTCTATGAATTTGGCTTCATACTCCGTGACATTTCTATCTCCTTGCTTCAATTCCAAAAATTCCATCTCCATCTGATTCCGGAGACAATCCAGAAAATATTTTTCCAAGAACAGTTCTGTGAATCGGGTCCAGGGAATAGGACCCTCTCCTTCCAAGGCTCGCGTAGACTCCCAGCAATAGTTCGAATCATTCTTTAGAAAGTAACTAGCATAGTCTGTCTTTAAATCATCATTCACCTTGGTGAGAGCAAAAGCCTTCTCCATTTCCTTCAACCAGATTCTGGCAGCAACAGGATCTACTTCGCCCTTAAACTCTGGGGGTTTCACGGCCTGAATATATTTAAAACTAACAGTTTGGGTTGTCCCCCCTCAACTGATGATGCTGTTGTTGTTGTATGAGCTACTGCTGTTGTTGTTATTGCTAAAATTGTTGTTGTTGTTGGAATTGTTGTTGCTATTGGGTCAGCTGAGTAGATTGCTGACGCAACAAATCTATTAATTCACTCATGAAGGGATCCCCAGCAGATCCGTTATTGGGTTGAGGATTCTTTTTAGGTGGCATTCTCCTGAAACATAACAGTCATATATAAGAAAAATGGAATGCTCTAAAGAGTTTATACATTGTATCAGGAGAGTGCTGCCACAATGAAAATATCCTCATCCTCAGTTAATTGGATCTATCCAGAGTGAATGGTTAAATACTAGAAATACCAGCAACAGAAGCAACGATAATAGTAACAACAGTAATAACAGTGCACAAGTATATAAACTGAACAACATAATAAATCAGCTATTATATAACAACTACACAGAAATCCAACTAGTACAACTGATATCCAACTACTAAACCATCCAAATACACAACAAAATTGGCTGATATAACAGCCTCCATCTACTACATGCTACAACAACATAATGTACATATAAAAACAAACTACAGAAATCCTGAAGTAACCAGATCTGAGCTCTGTTAGGGCGAAAACACGCGCTAATATTCACGCAAGTATACGTGTTCGCAAGTAATATAGAATAATTTCTAGTTCATTCCCACAGAGACTCAGACTAATTATGTTCAATTAACACTCACTCACCAATGTATGATTACTTATCAATGTCAAGATAATAACACTTAAGATTGATTAACTAATTATTAACTATAATTAACTACGGGAATTAAACACTTAAATAACACTTGAATTGACAATATCAAACACACATGAGATCATAACTTCATTACTACTTCCTTCAATAGTCATTGTTATTACCCTTAGTATGTAACAGTGATGATATTAATCGAACAACACGAAACTGATAAAAGCCAACTTTCGTTATACTAATACCATTCTACCAAGCATCCACAATTAAGATAGAAGTTGAATAGGCATCAATTATGTTGAGACCCTATATGTCTACAGAATTTGACAACATAACGATGCAAGTTATTCATTATGATTACACAGGGCAAGTAAAACGGTTAGAGTTACCCACTAATCATGCATACACTTACATGAACCTATGCTAGCATGGCAAGTTCTAAATCTCAAGATTCACTGTCGCTTCACAAGAGATTAACACACTATCTTATATGTTCGCGACGCACATAAGACGAATAAGCACAACCTATGCTAGATATCATACAATCATCACACACTAAGGTATTAAACAACTAACTAAAGAAATCCATAGTAAATCTGTTACGACCCCATGATCACGATTAGCCCATAATAGAACTCATCGTCACGAATGAGTTCATATGAAAACATGATAATAACACACAATACAAACTAATAAAAATACTTATTAAAACCAGAGTGCATCACAAGAGTAATAAGGTTCAAAGTAAAGAAAACTAGCATCCACTGTTACAACGAATAAAAGAATCACAAGAAATTTATGCTTCCTCTTCTTCGTTGCGATGTGCTAAAACGGTCTTCTTTCTTCTCTCCTTGCTCCTTGCTTGATACCACCTGTTGTGAAACGTCTCTGAAAACTACTTATATAGAAGCCCACAAGAACCATCCATCTCAGAAGTCCATGAAAATAAGAAGTGTAAAAATCAGATTTTAATTTCCCGTCTCCGGGCGGCCGCTCCCAGGCGGCCGCCCCAGATCCTGAGCGGGCGCCCAGCAACCTACTAGAAAAAATCACATTCTGCTCCTGATTTCTGCTGCGTTCTGCTCCTAACTTCCCATAACCAATGCCAAGCACTTCCCTAGGCTTATTTCAATGAATTCTTCCTACATACGCAAGTTATACCCTGAAATGCAAAAATACTAGAAAAAAGCATCAAATACACAAAATACTTGATTTCAAGACATCAATTCAAGTCATTATAAGACGTTCTAAGTGGTATAAAATGCCACTTATCAAGCTCTGTCTACCACTGCTGTGACTCCACTCTAACAACTGGCACTTCCACTGCCACCAATAGTGCCTAACTCGAACACCAACTAGTTAACCAAGTCCTGGTACTGGATAGCTCTAAACTCAGAGCTAATGAAAGGGTCAATAGATCTAGCCCGCTCAACAGCAGTCTGTGTCAAAGTCCTCACTCTAGCCTGGATATCGGGTGAGGGAATAGGAATACCCTGGAAGGGTCCAACTGGTACTCGTTCAAGTTGCGCGGCCAACTACGAACTCTGCTCTCTAATCAAAGATCTGTTCACCGCCCGATGAGCATGATACGAAATCAGGGAGGAAGTACCTGTATGAGCAGAGGGAGGGACTAGAGGTCTAGGGAAAGAAGAGTTGGGTCCGCAACCCGGTGGGAAATCCCTAATAGCTGATACTGACCTCTGCACCCAATGAGGACGGGAACTAGGTCCAGATATATCTCTCGGAACAAACTGAGGCACTGGTGGGGGAAGGCAAATGAGTCTCCTCAACTACAACATCTAGTGTCCTCTCTGAGTATGAACTATCCGAATCAGATCTGTTCTCCCAGAATGGAGAACTGGATATCACTATGGGCCACTATCAACAATATAAATATACAGGAAAGACACAATAAGGTTGAGGCAGTTCTATCAAAACATGAATAGCTGTCAGGGTAACGCATTCGGAACCCTCGACTGACTCTTAGGTTCGCTCCTCTAAATGAGTTGCTGACTAACACCTTAGGACACAATTTCTACACCTTTCTGACTTAATTCCTAACCTAAATCAGAGACTTGAACTTGTAGCTCTGATAACAAATGTGACGGCCTCAACCCCGGGGTCAGGAGTTGACGTCACCAAACATAACAAACCACAAATATAAATTATGAGATTATTATTATTACACTAACACGGCCCCAAAAATAAGATCCGATATAGGTTCAAGTATGATTTAAGCTACTCACTATTACACAACCATTTATTAAAAAAACCTGACACACTATCTTATTCAGCAACTCATCAGACCGCATATGGTCTGATACAAACCAACTCAGAGGAGCCGGGACCGGAAGGGGTTGAGACTCTGTTCTTTCCGGATCTTATAGGTCTTCTAGGCATCTATGATATATATATATATATATATATATATATATATATATATATATATATATATAACAGGTTGCAAGGGTGAGCATATAATCGATCAGCAGTACCAACATATGAATATCATCGTAAAAACAGTAATGTAGACAGTTATAGGTTCAGAACTATAAAATAATATGAAATCAGTAACCTGTAAATCATTTCGGATCTATGTCAAAATAATAATAAAAGAAACTGCATATCACTGACTAGCATGCTCTTAATAAAATAACGTAGTTGTGTGATGTGTAAACACCAGAGTCCAATTTTAGCATGCTATTCACATTTATAATTCAACTATATAAATCATTGTTTCTGTCACGGGAATTATAAAACCAAATCGAATACGTAGTGGATATGTGAAGACAGCTGATCAGGCTATCAACACCAGACGGCTCCATCTGTCATCCCATAAATCTGTTCCGGAACTCAGAGGCTAGCTAGGTCTCTGATTTGCTGGACTAATCGGTTTAGTAGAGCGCGCAACCGAGTTAGCTGCTTACACAGCCTCAATAGGCCACTCTATCCCCTATGTATCCAATATCTGATCGTTTTATCCAGTTTTCAAATCACGTGTGCCTATCTCAGTATAAAACAGTTCATTTAACAGCACACGTAAAATTGTTCACAAAATCATGTTCATTCGGAGATAGGTACCCTTTTCGAAGTTACTTTTCCCCAAAACAAATTTTAAACAAATAATTATAACTACAGGGGATACGTAACTTAAAACATTTATGTTCTTGTTCGATAATAAAATAACAGTTTATTCATATATACTGAACCATAAAAGTATGGTCAGGGGTACTTGGCTTGCGATAATTCCTCAGGATTCCTAGGGTAGTTGCGGTCGACTAACTTTAGTCCTCGCGAACTTTGACTGGGATCTATAGTAACATAATACCCTAATTAGTTATACCGACATGCTTTATATCCTCGAATCTAATTAACCCAATCCGATAACCCGACTCCTATAATATACATACATTTACGTAATCAATATTCACAATAGGGGTGAAACATTTTATATCGTATAGTACACTTCTCGTATTTAAAATAATTTTCAGAAAAAATTGGACAGCGACTTCTCTATTCATAGGCATACCCGTCGAAACATAATCGACGTCCAATTCCCAACAATCATAATTTTACAATCCACGTCTCAATACGGCTTTTAAACTTAAATACTTGTTTACGTTCCGAAAAATACTTATACGAACTACTTTATTTGTTTTATAAATTTAGGACTCAGAATTAATCATCACCGTCCACCGTCGACTCGCCGAGGCTCATCGTCGACGGCGGTAAAATTTATTGGCTCCCGTTATAATACGGGTTTCCAACTAAATTCCACCGATTAGTAAAAAAATTATGCACAAAATTCATTTATATATCACGAATGTTAATCAAATATAATCTGTAAAAATAATAAAACTAAATTCAGAATTAACTGAATTAAGTAATAACAGCAGCCAACTCACAACAACACCACCACACACGCGACTCCGTGTGCCACACTCACATACACGCTAAAATGCGCGCACGCACACAGTGATACACACACAGACGCGCACTGAAACGCACACACACACATATATAGCACACACACACACTCACATGTATATAATATATATACATATATAATCAACCAGCAAAAAATCAAGCCAAACTCGCCGGAAACAAACCGGAAAAACAGGGGGTGGGGGTGATTATTTATTCATATATTTTTTTCTCTTTTGCTAATTGTAATACGTAGCAACACGAATTCTGAAAAACTAACACGTAGTATTTGGGATAAATACGAAGAATCTGTGGCCCGGTTTGTCCCGTAATTTGATTTTTAACGAATAAACTTGGGGGCAAAAATAACCCAAAAAATTGCCAAACTAATTTTAAAATTCCCGGAATAAATATTGTTAGGAATATGTTGTGAAATTGATGATAAATTGAATAAAACACCTTAGTAGATTTTAACTTAGTGTTTTTGTAGCTCTCGACGGATGTTTTAATATAGTGCGGACATATGAACTTTATAGTCCCGACGGATGACAATTTAACATCCATCGAGAGTGTAGCTTATGTAATAATAAGTCTTGTAGCACATTTATGCAAACAACAATGTATTAGTTGAGTAGACACTGTAGGATTTTTTAAGTCATGTTGACTACTAGATTGATATGCAGAATAGGTTGGCTAATTGTAAATATAAGATGTCTTGAAATCTTGCATAGTTGAAATAGAATCAAGTGACAGAAAGACTCCCGGCGGATGATCTACAAAGGCTCCCGATAGATAATCAAAGAGGCTCTCGACGGATGATTAACACAGTCCTGACGGATGATAATATTCAAAATAGCAGTTGACAGTGACAACACAGTCACATGCGTCGGGTGTTTGCAAATGGAATGTGGCAGCCTAATTGCAGGATTTAGAGAACAAAGAAGCATTACCATTTCCATACAAATATGAAGATATTCAAAGATGCTGGATAGAGTAATGTAGCAGCATGAAGTTGGACTAGATTAAGTTTGTCTTATTATCTTGTCTTACTATCATGTAACATGGTGATATATAAACCAAGTGTAACAAGTAGAACATTAACTAAATAAGCATTGTTTTTAGAGAGATAGATAAAGTTGTATCTGTTAAGAATCTCTCTATAATTTTATAAGTTCTCTTGTAAGCAGTTGTGTGCTATTCAAGCATCACAGAGTTCTCAACTTTATATATATCTCTGGTGGATAAGTCCAAATCCACCAGAAAGTTTTAAAGCCTTGTATTTTATTACTTTGTATTTTGATTTCTATTATTCTTTCATTCCGCACTACTACAAATCAAACACAGTTATATACTAAGTAAGAACATTCTTAAAATCAGAAAAACTAGCCAGAATTACATTCAACCCCCCTTCTGTAATTCTTGTTGCATTGTTTGGGATTAACAATTGGTATCAGAGTAAGCTCTTGAAGTACAATAAGTGTAAAGATCACCACAATCAGCAAGATGATCAGAAAGGATGCAGGAGTGAAAATTCTATTTCTGGACAAAGACAACTATCACCACTAGAAGGTGAAGATGCACCTATATCTTCTTTCTCAAGATGAAGCATATGAGGACTGCATGGAGAAAGGTCCCCATGTTCCCATGAGAGCTGCTACAGGAAATGAATCATCAGTTCCAAAGCCTAGACATGAATGGTTTGATCCAGACATTGAACAAGTCAGGAAAGATAAAAAGGCCATAAATATACTGTTTAATGGTGTTGATGGTGATATGTTTGACAACATCATAAACTGCAAAACAGCTAAAGAGGTTTAGGACACAATTCAAATTATTTGTGATGGTGCTGAGCAAGTCAAAGAGAATAGAATGCAACTCTTGATTCAGCAATATGAGCATTTTCACTTTGAAGAAAGTGAATCACTCACTGATATATTTGGTAAATTTCAAAAGCTACTGAATGCTCTCAAGTTGCATGGAAGGGTCTATCAAGAAAAGACTTAAACCTTAAATTCCTTAGATCTCTACCAAAGGAATGGAAGCCCATGACAATCTCTTTAAGAAACTCTCAAGATTACAAGGAATTCACCTTGGAAAGACTGTATGGAATTATAAAGACCTATGAGCTTGAAATAGAGTAAGATGAAAGGATGGAGAAAGGAAGGAAGAAAGGAGGATCCATTGCACTAGTTGCAGAGCTAGAGAAGGAAAAGGAGATGAAAGTTGAAGCTGTAGAATCTGCATCAAACTCAAAGGTTTGTGAGAGCAAGGTTAAAGGGCTGGTAGCTGAAAATGAAGAACAGTTGAGCCAAGATGACATGGATGATATAGATGAGCATCTAGCATTCTTATCCAGGTGATTTTCCAAGCTCAAATTCAAGAAGAATTTTGGAGCAGCTAAGCCAAACAGAAACATGGTTGATAAATCTAAATTCAAGTGTTTCAAATGTGGATTGACAGGTCATTTTGCCAGTAAATATAGAAAGCTTGATTCTGGTAAAAAGAAGTTTGAGCTTGTTGATTATAAGCAAAAATATTTTGAGCTGCTCAAACAAAGGGAAAGGGCTTTCATCACACAGGAGAATGACTGGGCTGCAGATAGATTGGATGAAGATGAAAAAACAAGCTATGTCAACCTAGCCCTAATGGCCAAGTCAGATGAAGCAGAAGTTAGTTCATCAAGCAATCAGGTAATCACCACTAACCTAGCACATTTAACTAAATCTGAGTGCAATGATGCCATCAATGATATGTCTACTGAGCTATATCATTTGTGTGTAACTCTTAAATCCCTCACTAAGGAAAATGCTAAAATTAAAGAAAACAATTTATTTTCAAGTGAGAGGAATAATGTGCTAGAGTCTCAATTTATTGAGTTTAAAAAATTGAGAATTGAATGTAAAACTGCTAAGGATGAATTAACTGAATCTTTAACGAAAGAAGAGATTTTAAGGAAGCAGCTTGAATGAGAACATGAAGTAATTAAGGCATGGAAATCATCTAGAGATGTCCATGCTCAAATTACTAAAGTTCAAGGTATAGAATCCTTTTGTGATGTAGCCTGGAAAAAGAGCAAAGAGATGCTTGATTCAAATCTAGTTGAAGGACTTTCAACAGATGTGGATTCGACGGATGATGAAAATTATCCATTGAATAATCAAAAAGATTATCCATCGAAAGACAATGAGCCACATCCGTCGAATGTTAATAAGCCAGTTAGCAAAGCTAAGTTAGCTAAGTTGAATGATAAATATGGATCAGTTTCTAAAAACTTTGTTCCAGGAGAATCAAGTCAAGTGAGAAAAGAAAAGAGAGTTAATGTTGGTCATCTGTCTATCAAGCAATTGAATGACATATTAGATAAGATTGAGGTTAAAGAAAAATCAAAAAGGAAAAACAACAGAAATGGGAAGGTAGGAATTAACAAACATAAAAACTACACGCCTGATAAATATGCTCCAAGAAAAATCTGTGTAAGTGTGGTAGTGTTAATCATTTGTCTGTTAATTGCAAACTTGCTATGCTTACTCCTATATTTGCACCTCATTCATTTCCCAACATGCATGCCATGTCTATGAATATTTTATCTGCACAGAATATGAATGCATAATTTGCTAATATGCCATTTGCATCTAATCCATATTATGCTGCATTTAATATGCCTCAAATGCCATTTAGTATGCCTTACTGGAATAACATGTTTGCACATATCATGCCTTTTCCTGTTAATCAAAATGTGCATGATAATTCTGCTTCAATGAATGGTTTCAAAGGTCCAACTCAAATGACTAAGGATGAATCTGAAATACCCAAGTCAGATGAGGTCAAACCTAAGAATCCAAAGAAAAAGGCTAACAAGGCAGGACCCAAGGAAACTTGGGTACCAAAATTAACTTGATTTGATTTTGATGTGTGCAGGGAAACAAAAAGAATTTTTGGTATTTGGATAGTGGCTGCTCAAGGCACATGACTGGAGATTCTACCATGCTTACTGGGTTCAAGGAAAGAGTTGGCCCAAGTATCACTTTTGGAGATGACAGTAAGGGTTATACTGTGGGTTATGGCTTGATTTTAAAGGATAATGTCATGATTGAAGAGGTTGTCCTAGTGGATGGACTCAAGCATAATTTGTTGAGTATCGGCCAGTTTTGTGATAATGGCAACTCAGTCACTTTCAGTTCTGAAGCCTGTGTTGCGACCAACAAGAGAAACAACAAAGTGGTTCTCACTGGGGTGAGAAAAGGAAATGTGTACTTAGCTGATTTCAACTCATCAAATGCAGAATTTGTCACATGTCTATTTAACAAAGCAAGTCAAGATGAAAGTTGGCTATGGCACAAGAAGCTGTCCCATCTAAACTTCAAGACCATGAATGAGCTAGTCAAGAAAGATTTGGTTAGAGGTATTCCTCAACTGGAGTTTTCAAAGGATGGATTATGTGATGCCTTCCAGAAAGGAAAGCAGATTAAAGCATCATTCAGAAAGAAGCTTGATTCAACTATTGAAGAACCTTTGCAATTGTTACACATGGATTTGTTTGGACCAGTCAATCTGTTGTCCATTTCAAAGAAAAGATATTTCGTAGTAATTGTAGATGATTTCTCAAAGTTCTCTTGGACATTTTTCATAAAATCTAAAGATGAAGCTAGTGAAATCATCATCAATCACATAAGGCAAGTCAACAATCATCCTGATTTCAAAGTAAGAAGAATCAGGAGTGACAATGGAACTGAGTTCAAGAATTATGTGATGAGATTATTTTATGAAGAGAATGGGATCATGCATGAGTTTTCTGCAGCTAGAACTCCACAACAAAAAGGAGTGGTGGAAAGAAAGAACAAGTCTCTTATTAAAGATGCAAGAACAATGCTGGAAGAATCAAAGTTACCAACATATTTTTGGGCTGAAGTTGTAAATACTGCATGTTACACTCAGAATATTTCTTTGGTCAATCAAGCCAAATGCATGACTCCCTACCAGTTGTTCAATAACAGGAAGCCAACATTAAACTTTCTACATGTCTTTGGCTGTAAATGCTATATCTTAAGGAATCAAACTGATCAACATGGAAAGTTTGATGCCAAAGCAGATGAGGGAATTTTTGTTGGATATGCTGTTGGAAAAGCATATAGAGTCTACAATCTAAAAACCAACATTGTTATGAAATCTATACATGTTGTGTTTGATGATAAAAAGATTGAAGGACTGCAAGATGGATATTTCCATGAGAGCTTCAAATTTGACAATGTGGAGATTATTTGTGAAGACAGTGATGATGATAGTGATCAAGAAACAGTGGCTAAGGATAATGCAGAAAAGACTATCCCCAATGATGCACAAAATTCAGCACCAGTCGAGTTGCATAATGCATCATCCGTCGGTAGACAATCAGCTTCATCCGTCGAGATACAAAGTGCATCATCCGTCAGAACAATGAGAGAAGCTGAGAGTCAAAACAGATCACTTACAGAAAGAACTCCTTCTTCAAATCAAAGATTCATAAACTCAGGGGGAGTTTCTTCAAATTAAAACTTAGTCACACATCAAGACAATGATGAGGCCTCTTCATCTAGATCTAATCTACCTCAACAGAGAAAATGGATTAGAGATCACCCATTTGAGCTCATTATTGGTGATGTATCTTCTAGAGTTCAAACAAGAAAAAAAACTCAAGAGGAATGTCTATATAGCAGCTTTCTATCTCAGTAAGAGCCTAAAAAGGTAGAAGAAACTCTGTTGGATCCTGATTGGTTTTAGCTTTGCAAGAGGAGCTAAACCAATTTGAGAGGAACAAGGTATGTTAGCTGGTACCCAAGCCTAAAGGAAAGAATCCAATTAACACCAAGTGGGTATTCAGAAACAAGATGAATGAAAATGGCATAGTTATCAGGAACAAAGCTAGATTGGTTGCTAAGGGCTACTGTCAACAAGAAGGAATAGATTTTGATGAAACTTTTGTTCCTGTTGCAAGACTTGAAGCCATCGGAATTTTCATAGCCTATGCAGCCCATGCCAATTTCAAAGTCTATCAAATGGATGTCAAAAGTGCCTTCCTAAATGGAGATTTGGAGGAGGAAGTCTATGTCAGTCAGCCTCCTAGTTTTGAAGATCTAAATTTTCCAGAATATGTCTACTATCTTTTGAAAGCACTTTATGGATTGAAGCAAACACCTAGATCCTGGTATGATACTTTGTCAAAGATTCTCTTAGAAAATCACTTCACAAAAGGTATTGTTGACAAAACTTTATTCTTTAGAAATATTAATGGCTCTAGTATACTTGTTCAAATTTATGTAGATGATATTATATTTGGCTCTACAGATGAAAATTTTTGCAAAAGGTTTTCCAAATTGATGCAAAGTAAGTATGAAATGAGCATGATGGGAAAACTAACTTACTTTCTTGGTTTACAAGTTAAGCAAGTTAGTGATGTAATATTTATTAGTCAAACCAAATATATTTATGATCTTTTAAAGAAGTTTGATCTAATGGATTGCAGATCTGCAAAAACTCTCATGGCCACTGCAACTAACTTGAATTAAACACCACTGAAAAGTTTATGGATATTTCAAGCTATAGAGGCATGGTTGGCTCACTTTTGTACTTAACAGCTAGTAGGCCAGATATAATGTTTGCTACTTATCTTTGTGCTAGATTTCAGGCTGATCTCAGAGAATCTCATTTAGTAGTTATTCAGAGAATTTTCAGATATCTCAAGGGCACACCAAAACTTGGCATTTGGTACCCTAGAGATTCTGGTTTTGATCTAACTGGTTATTCAGATGCAGATTATGTAGGTTGTAAAATTGATAGAAAAAGTACAACAGGAACCTGTCAATTTCTAGGAAACAAGCTAGTATCCTGGTTCAGTAAAAAGCAAAATTCAGTTTCTAATTCTACAGCTGAAGCTGAATATATTGTTGTTGGAAGTTGCTGTGCACAGATTCTATGGATGAAAAACCAATTATTGGACTATGGTCTGCAAGTGGACAGAAATCCTATTTTCTGTGATAACACAAGTGCAATTGCTATCACTGAAAATCCAGTACAGCATTCAAGAAGAAAGCACATAGACATCAAGTATCACTTCATTAGGGAATATGTGATTAATGGTACGGTGGAACTTCATTTTGTTCCAAGTGAGAAGCAGCTTACAGATATCTTTACCAAGCCACTTGATGAATCCACCTTTACTAGGTTGGTAAGTGAGTTAGGTTTGCTTAATTACTCCTAAATTATTTCTGATAATTTTGCAAGCTGAAATGCATCCAAAAACTTAATTGATTTTTCTGTTTTAGATGAAATTTTGGCTAAGTCAAAAATTACATCTCGACGGAAGTTCATTATCAATCGAGTTTGATCATCCGTCGAAATAAAATAGCATGGTAAAAATCAATTATTTTTCTGGATTATTTTAAAACCCGACGGATAATTGCCTTATTCTCATTCGTCGAGTTGTCTACATCTTAGCCGTTAAAATTCTGAACTTTATCCATCGAATTTACTTACAGTCTTTAGAAATGTTGACAAAACTTTATTCTTTAGAAATGTTAATGGCTCTAGTATACTTGTTCAAATTATGTAGATGATATTATATTTGACTCTACAGATGAAAAACTTTGCAAAAAGTTTTCCAAATTGATGCAAAGTAAGTATGAAATGAGCATGATGGAAGAACTAACTTACTTTCTTGGTTTACAAGTTAATCAAGTTAGTGATGGAATATTTATTACTCAAACCAAATATATTTATGATCTTTTAAAGAAGTTTGATCTAATAGATTGCACATCTGCAAAAACTCTCATGGCCACTGCAACTAAACTTGAATTAAACACCACTGAAAAGTTTGTGGATATTTCAAGCTATAGAGGCATGATTGGCTTACTTTTATACTTAACAACTAGTAGGCCAAATATAATGTTTGCTACTTGTCTTTGTGCTAGATTTCAGGCTGATCCTAAAGAATCTCATTTAGTAGTTATTAAGAGAATTTTCAGATATCTCAAGGGCACACCAAAACTTGGCATTTGGTACCATAGAGATTCTGGTTTTGATCTAACTGGTTATTCAGATACAGATTATGCAGGTTGTAAAATGATAGAAAAAGTACAACAGGAACCTGTCAATTTCTAGGAAACAAGCTAGTATCCTGGTTCAGTAAAAAGCAAAATCCAGTTTCTACTTCTACAACTGAAGCTGAATATATTGTTGCTGGCAGTTGCTGTGCACAGATTTTATGGATGAAAAACCAATTGTTGGACTATGGTCTGCAAGTGGACAGAAATCCTATTTTTTGTGATAAGACAAGTGCAATTGCCATCACTGAAAATCCAGTACAGCATTCAAGAAGAAAGCACATAGACATCAAGTATCACTTCATTAGGGAACATGTGATGAATGGTACTGTGAAACTTCATTTTGTTCCATGTGAGAAGCAACTTGCAGATATCTTTACTAAGCCACTTGATGAATTCACCTTTACTAGGTTGGTAAGTGAGTTAGGTATGCTTAATTACTCTTAAATTATTTCTGATAATTTTGCAAGCTGAAATGCATCCAAAAACTTAATTGATTTTTTGTTTTAGATGAAATTTTGGCTAAGTCAAAAATTACATCTCGGCGGATGTTCATTATCCATCGAGTTTGATCATCCGTCGAAATAAAATAGCATGGTAAAATCAATTATTTTTCTGGATTATTTTAAAACCCGGCGGATAATTGCCTTATTCTCATTCGTCGAGTTGTCTACATCATAGCCGTTAAAATTCTTAACTTTATCCATCGAATTTACTTACAGTCTGTAAATATATCACGACGGATAATTGACAGAATTTTGGTAGTTTATTTTACTTTTAAATGGCTATTTTGGGTAATTCTTATCGGGTCTTTAATTTTTACCTTTAATTTTTATCCCATTTTTATCTGAGAATGCATAAAAGCCTTACTTCAAGTTTATTTTAGCTTTTATCTTTCTCTACTGCAATTAACTGATATCTTCTCTCTCAAAGCAAAACCCCTTTCTTTCTGCAAATTTCCTTGCTTTAACAATGGCACCGGTAGTCAAGATCATGTCATGTCTCAGTCAGGATTCATTTATGAGAAGAACAATTTCGTAGCTCTTGTGAACAAAGACATTCCAGCCTCTGAGGATTATCATAAAGTGATGGATTTTGTGAAGGGATGCAAGCTTAATTATGCCATGCTGGAATCACCCACAACCTACTGTGAAGTTGTGGAGGAGATGTGGACTACTGCTGTGTATCAAGAAACTGACAAAAAAATAACTATCACCATTAAAGGTAAGGAATTCTGCATTAACAGTGATATTATCCAAGCATGCTTTAAAATTCCTGAAAATACTACTACTAAACCACACACAGATACTGATTTAGTTAACTTGCTTAATTCTATTGGCTATGCTCTTTCTACTTCTAAGTTGAGTGAAATTAGAAGGCTATGTCTTAGGAAAGAGTGGAGTCTTCTGTGTGATGTAGTTACCAAGGTATTTTCTGGTAAAGTAAGCAACTTTGATTCTATCAATAATGCCATGCTTAACATGCTTTACATGTTAGTTACTGATAATTTCTACAATTTTAGTGATGCTGTCATGTTTAAGTTAGGCTATAAGTTAGAGGAGATTAAGAAAAGACTTAGAAGTGTCTATTATGCTAGATTCTTTATGATTATTGCTAATAATCTTTATGAGAATCTTGAGATTGAGAACCCAACCAACAAATTGGATTGTTGGGTTCAAGAAAGAAGAATTATTGCAGATTTAAACAAAGCCAATCCCCACAAGGATGTGCCTCTTGTTTATCTGCATGTCATGGAGGGTCCTCAGGTAGGTGAGGTACATTCTTCTGTCTCTACTCCTCCTACCTCTCAAATTTCTTTGCCATTGACTATGGATATGGCATCTGTGTCAATGACCCAACAGATGTCTACCCAAGCCACAAAATCCAAAGTTTCAAAATCAAAATCAAAGAAACCACACTCTGGTGTCTCTCAAAATATGCCAGTTTCAAAATCTACCAAAACCAAATAGGGGAGTGTGAAGGGTGGTAAGGTTGATGAGGGACAGGGTGAACATAAAAGAAACCCTAAGAATAAGGATGGAGAGGTGAGTGTACCCAAACCTAGCCACACCACAGTTTCCCAACAAACTGTGGTGATTAATAAGGAAATTAGCACATCTCTAGTTTCATCCTCTCAAAAGGATGTTACTATTGAAACAAGCTCCCAACCAGGAGCACAGATCAAAAGGGCTAGGGACACAGACTCGCCCCAAAATTATACCAGAAATAAGAAATCTAGAAAACTTGGGGATGCACAGGGATCTCAAATTCAGTTTGATGTGGCTCCAATAAATGTGGAGTCACAACCAAAATCTTTGACTATAGAAGTACCAAACACACAAAACTCTCCCACCAATTCTCTGAATGTGGATATGATACACACATCAATCCCTGATTCTCCTTCTTTAACTCTATTGGAGAAGCCAAAATTCAGTGCAAGTGAGCATCATCTTTTAGATGATTTGTTGGCTCACTTGCCAATTGTTTCAGGAACTGTTGAGACTTTTGTGCCTAAATTATCATCAATCTGCACAACCATTTAGGTTGAACGCCATAGTGCTGATACCTAAAGCAGTAAACCAGACGAGTCTACAATAGTTTCCACTCCAAACTCTATCATTTCCTCTATTCCGGTGGATATTGTTTATCCGTCGGTTAGTGATTGTATCCCGACGGATATGCCTAACAATAGTCATCCGTCAGCTATCCTAACTACTACCCCGATGGATGTTCCTCATCCGTCGGTACTTACTACACAAACTGAATTTTCAACAATTGTTACAAGTGTAGATGAGTTAGTAGTTGTATAGTCACTCCTAGGTTTGAGGGAATGGAGTGAACAGAGTGAGAGACTGAGTTGCTCTCAGGCAAAAGGAGAGGAAAAGAGAGAAACAATACAGGTTATTTCTTCCAGCCTGGAAAAAGTGAGTGAGGGGAGTTCCACCTTAGTAAGTGAAGGTGAGGGTGTGAGGGTGGTGAGCCAAGGGGAGCCCTTGATGCAAAAAGAGAAAGAAAATGAGAGAAAAGCAGGTACAGGAGAGATAAGGATGGAATCCATTGCTAATAATTCAATGAATATCGGTGATGCAGAAAAAGAGAAACTATTTCAGCAAGAATATCAAGCTGTAATTGATTTCATCTCTTTGGATGCTGAGATATTTACTCATCCTGTTACAGCATATCAAATTTTGGCTGAACAGGGCAATGAGGAGGCTGAGAAGCTGCTAAACTTGGTGCATACTACAGCTTCAATGCAGAGGGCTAAAGATGCCATCACAGTCATGCCATCACCAGCTAGTGATGATGTTGACTATGGAACTGGTGGTTCTGAAGATCTTTTTGGGGATGAAGATGGTGATGAAGAAGAGTTTATGGACATAGGGGAGAAGCAGACCCTAGCTCCAGTTCAAATACTGCATCATGGGTGTTTTCCAAGGAATGTGATGAGCAGCACTTCAAGTCTACCTTCTTCCACATCATTCAACAAACACAGACAGCTCTTCAAGCCACCACCAATGCTAACACCAAGAAACTTCTACAAGCACATCTTAACTCTCTCCAGCTGCACAAAATCCAGTCTCTTCAATATAATCAGGATGTCACTGCCATTAAAATTGAAATAGATTAAGTCAAGCTGGCTATTTCTGATAGATTGGATTCCAAGTTTCCAAACACAACTGTTAGGTCTCAATATATTTGTAGAAGGGGGGTTGAATAACAACTATACCGTTTAATCGAATAAAATGCGGAATAAAAAAGTGAAACAAAATTCAAGTTAAATAAAACTACTATTAAACTTGAAAGGTGTTACAACAACGGTATCGTTTACAAGGGATTAATCTCAAATAAATTATTCCAAATCTAGAATAAATTCGACATGAACTTTTTCTATTTTTGAAATAAAAAAGATCAAATGCTAAAAGCAATTTGAGATTAAGTTCTAGGGATTTTGATCCGCTAGATAGTTACACAAGAACAAGAAAAGGATTTCTAGTGGTTTAGATTTAACAATAAATACTAGAAATTAATGTCCTGAGAATTTGCAATAAGTTCTCTGTTATTCTATGTTCTTCAGTTTCTTTTGATATTCAATGTTGTGTCTGCTGTTGAAAATCAGCTTCAGTTCTTTTATATTAAATCAATCCTTGATTTAACTGGCAAGACAATCCTTTTAGCTTAGCAAGACAATCCTTTTAACTGGTAGAACTTTCGGTAGGACAATCGATTGAACTGGTAGAACTTTCGGTAGGACAATCGATTGAACTGGTAGAACTTTCGGCAAGACAATCTAAATGAACTGGCATGACTTTCGGTATGACTATTGATTGTCATACCGATTGTCATACTAATACAAAAGATTGACTTGCTGAATTAATTTTGAGTTTAAATTCAAAATCAATTCTGAAAAACCATTATATTAATTCAGAATTAATTAATCAATTAATCCAATTAATCAATAAATTAATCTTTGCAGATATAATTTATTTTCTTAATTAAATTACACGACTTAATTAATAAATAGAGAATTAATACTATTCTTGAACAGCAACCACTCTTCTGACAATCTTCTGAAAATCATGAATCCATTTCACCACTTCAACGTTGACACTCGATGTACTGTCTGGTTCATGAATGACTAACTTCTGTGATGTTTCTTCATGTCTTGATTTTTTTCAGATTAAATCCCTATAATTAATTGATACCCTGACGAGATCTCTGTCACTTGATTAAATCCACAATATTGATTTATATCACTGAGGCTTGATCAATTTCTTGAACTTCTTCCAGTGAAGTAATTTCTAAAGCTGTAGATGAACATTGATACTGAATCCTTTGACAAATGTTACTTGGAGAGATCTCTTTGACTGTGGATCTACTATTTACTTATTACATCCTTATTTGAGTTGAGTTAAATCCTCGAATAAACAAATAGGCTATGACATATGCCTTTCAATCTCCCCTATTTTTTTGTTAGACAATAACAACAAATACCTAGAGGATAACTCAACTAACAAATAAGAAAAAGATATAAACAGAAATGCAAAGTAAATAGCAGAAAAGTTCTGGATTATATTTAACATTTTCCAGATTTCAAAAGAAATTTACAAGTGAATACAAGATAGATGTTCCTCTAGACTGAACATATAACTACATTAGTCTATCTTGATTCATAAAGCTCTAAGCATGTTACATTAAGTTTTGAGCTAATTGAATTCAATTATCTTCCCTTCTGAATTCACCTTCTTCCAAATCTTGAAGCAACTCCTTGTCAAAGACACGATCCTTTTCTGAAGTGAAGCTGGCTGGTCTGACTGGTTGAACTCCAACTGACTTTAGCTTATTCTTGAACTGATTGTAACTTTTAATATTCTTTTCACAATAAGCTTGAATTAGATCAGCTGCTTGAGTTTTCAACATGGATGAATATCCGGCAGTTCTTAAGTGATGTTCCATCCAGACAAGATGCTTAGCAGAGTAGTCTTTAAGAGATTGTGAATCGAGCTGGAAGATTTGAAGACAGTCAGACTTAAAGAATCTTACCTGATGAGGATTGTTGACCACTTGAGGACTAGCCCTGCTGGCAAACTCTTTGAGCCTTTCTCGAAGAACTTCATTCAATTCTGAGCTTCTTTTGACTTTGTTGAGAAGAACCCAAATCTCTGATAAAGAACGATTCTCAAACAGATGAAGTGATACCTTGAAAGATCCTTCGCTCTGAAAATATACAAATATGCTCATTTCATTTAGAGATCTGTCAAAGGCAGCTGTGATCCTTGAGACTTCAGTCTTGATAGCATTCATGTACACGTCATTGTTTGGATTAAAGATCTCCAGCTTGTCAAGAAGATGTAGAAACTGCCTATCATTGTTTGTGCTCAGCTGAGGCATATCAAGTACTCTCCTAGCTTCATCCCATTTTTCACCAATCTTCAGTTTGACATCTCTTCTCCTTTCTTTAGCTTTAATGTCATGAAGACGTTGCTTTTCAAGAGTTTCTGTTCGTTCAATGTTTTTCCTCATATCAATGATCTGGAATACCTTTTTGAGTTCAGCTTCTTTTCTTTTCAACTCTGACTGCTGCTGCTGAAACTCTTTCTCAAAAACAGGATCCACTTGAGCTTCATCTTCCCATTCTCCAAAATCACTTTCCTCCTCAGCTTTAAAGAAACCATCTTTATCTTCCAAGACTGGTTCAGTGGGAATGTCAAAAATATCAAAGTCATCTTGTTCTCCACTATAGTAGACATCATCAGCCTTCCCTGTGTCTCCAGCAGAAGAATCTTTTTCTTTTCCCTTTCCACTTCTCCCTTTCTTCTCCCCCTTAGTTGAGGAATCCTCTACAGAATTTCCTCTAGACCCTCCATGACCTCCATCACCTCTAGAGCCTGAGCCTCCACCAGATGGCCCTTCAAAGAAAGTCCTTTGTTCTTCATTAGGGCAGTGAGAATTTTTGATCATGAAATACAAGTGCTTCATCCCTTCATTGAGATGTTCCATGCCCGTCTCTATCTTCAGAAATCTGGAGGAGTCCAGTGAATGATTCATTTCAACCAAGTCTTCAAGAGAAGTCATTCTTGAATGGAGAGAGCAGAAGTTTGAAATGTCTTCAGCTGATAAAGTTGGAGATGCCTGGATTGAGTTAAGCTTTGGTACCACAGAGGTCTTCAAATATGATATCTCAGTCCTGATGAGAGCCAGTTGATTATTGACAGAGGTGGAAGAAGAAGACCGTTCAACCACTTGTGCTTTGAATGATTGAGCCTCAGCCTGACTTTTTGCAAATTGTTCTTTCAGATCAGCAATTTGAGCTAACAGTTTTTCAGTGTTTGTGTCTGTGTGTGCGCTCACCTGAATATCTCTCCTGTTTGGTTCACTCAACTCACGTGCTTGTGTATCTCTCAATATTATTGCTCGTGAGGAGCCTTCCTGTTGCTGATCTTCTGTACCTGCAATTGAAATCACCCTAGCCTCTTCAAGAGAGGTCAGTGGTGGTGCAATGGGAATTCGCGAGTCCCGATCCTCAGTCAAACCTATCTTTTCATGTGAAATAGATGTCTGAATTGCTTCAAGGATAGATTGACCGAGTTGCCCTCCACTTTCTCCAGATAAATCTGTGAGTGGAGAATCCCGTGAGGGAGCCAGAGGTGTTGGATCTGGGAGGGGAGAAAACGACTCTATTAAAGGTGGCTGAGAGTCAGATTTTCCCTCAGAAGCATGTGACTGCTCTTTTGCCGTAACTATGGCAGGCACTGTAACCGACCCAATGTGCACTCCTCGCTCTGTGTCCTGAGTATCATCTATTGGTCTGTATGCTTCCATTGTGAGTAATGGAAGTGTGTTTGACTCAGTACAGGATGCCATGGCCCTATGGCGAATTTCAATAGATTCATCATGTTGATAGAATGTCTCTAGTAACTGTTCACTGGCCATATCAAAGTCCATGTCCTGTTGGGAGGACAAGGATGGACTTTCAGATGCCTCAGTAAATGTTCTTCTTTTCTTGGGAGGAGGCAGAGCTGAGGGTTCATTCACATCCAACAACATACTACTTCCGACTAACCTTCTAGGTAACATTTTAGACAGTGGGGGAGAGGTTGAGATAGGTTGTGACTCTGTGTTTGGCTCTATGACCTGGGATTGAAGCTGCGGTTCTACAACTTCATGGTCAGCCCTATCAACCACTGTGGGTCTTTCAACAGAAGTAGGAATAGTTTGTGAGTGAGGAATTATTACCTACAGTGGAAGAGCGTCTGATGTTTGAGCCTGGGTGGCTTGAACCACTGGAGGTTGAGCTTGCTGTTCATGCCCGGGAAGATTGAAAATTGGTAAAGGAATGTAAGTGGCCATGAAAGCAGATACAAGTACTGGAACTTGCATGAATTTGAAGGTTGTGTCTTGGCGTGTGTAAATCTTTTTGCTTACTGGATGGGGTTCAGTTATTGAAGAGTTAGCAAAAAGAGCCTTATGCTCAGGTGTGAGAAGATGTTCTGCTATAAGCATAAGAAAACGAGCGTAGTAGCACGAAACCCTACAATTTGTAGAATGATCACGTAAAGCAGTAGTGAGACGTCTCGGAAGAATGGGTAAAAGTAGTTTGCCAAAATTGATCCTTTGATTGAAAACAACCGCAAGACCAATATACTGCAGAGTGGAAGTGATGTTGTGAAAGTTGGATTTAGTGCAGTTGGCAAACACTTTGGAAAGTGTATCGAAGAAAATATCCCATTCAGAAACCAAATTGGATTTAGACATCTTGGTTAAATTAATCACCCCCTGATAGTGAATATCATGAAAAAAGTTTGAAATATCATTTTCAGAGGGTAAATTACAGAAATTGTCCATTGGAAAATGTAACGCTCTATTGACGACTGTTTCATCAACTACATACTGTGTGTTTGCCACAGTGAATGAAAAAGATTTAAAATCATTGGCCACAGTAGAGGTTGTGCAAATCAGTCTGAGCAGATCGACATTTAATAGCACATTTGATTTAATAGCAGAGCTAACAATCGAATGGTCATTTAAAAATCTAATCCACGGCTTAAATTTTTCCACATCACACTTTTCTGGATTAAAATAACTAACAAGATTATGCGAGACAATTTGAAAATTGAGAGCCATTAAAAATTATAATAAAACACACACTTTCAGAATTTTAAGAGTAATATTAAGAAAATTCGAATTAAAAAAAATTTAATAATTCGAATTAAATCAATTATATCCGAAAAATTTAGAAAGTAATGTATCTCGTTAATGTTCTTAACTCACAATAAAAGATCTGAAAAACGCACAAGACACAAAATAAAATTAACTAAAAATACCCAAAAACAAACAAACACAAACTGATTTTGAAGGGAACAAAAAAAATGAAGTGAAAATAGTTTTAACAAAAAATCGACAGCACTTCCTTACTGTATGTATACACACGAATATGTATATATATAACAGTAAAGTGTGCTGAGTAAAAACTCGAGCAGGAAGACAACAATGGCGGTTTGTGTTTGATCGAATAGAGAGAGAGAGAGAAACAAGACTGCTGGAATTGAAAAAACAAATGAACTGATACAATAAAAAGAAACAAAAAAAACTTAAGTAGGACAACTGGTATGACAATCGAGGAAAGTCATACCGATTGTCTTCCCGATTGTCATACCAGGCAAATGGAAATAAGAAATAAATACTAAAAATATAATTGGTATGACAATCTGATAGTCATACCGATTGTCATACCAGTATAAAATACATGAATTAAAACAGAGTAAACTAGAAAGACCATCGATAGTCATACCGATTGTCATTCTAGTATATAAAAAAAATAAAAACAAATAAATCTGATATAAATTTTATTACTGGCAAGACTATTGATAGTCATACCGATTGTCTTGCCAGTATAAAATTAAACTGAAAAACAAAATTAAACACATATATATACTGAAATGACTTTCAGCAAGACAATTACAATTGTCTTGCCGATTGTCATTGCAGTAATAAAATAATTATAAACAGAATTTGTATATACACAGTTACAGAATTTATATACAAAAAAAATAATATTTCAGAAGTAATTATATTTTATTCCAAAAGTAGATTTCTGTTAAATTTTAGCAAATAAAATTCATAGAAAAATATTTTTAGAGAAAATAAAATATTCTGAGATATTAAAATTAACAAGTAGAATAAATAAATAAGATAAGATAATAAAACTTACATAGAAATAAGCAAGAATTATGGAAAATATGATAAAATAAATTTGAAAATGAATTTTTCATTTATGAAAAATTCATTTGTAAATTCATTCAAGAACAGATTTTAGATATTAACAAGTTTAATCACTAAAGCTATTCAACATACCCAATTTACCAACTAATCTGGTAAATGTGGATTCGTCAACAGGTTTAGTGAAAATATCTGCTATTTGTTCTTCTATTGGAACAAAAAATAGTTCAACAGTACCATTCATGACGTGCTCTCTAATAAAATGATACCTGATGTCAATGTGCTTGGTCCTTGTATGCTGCACAGGGTTATTGGTGATGGCTATTGCACTTGTATTATCACATAGAATAGGTATTTTGTTCAATACAGAGCCATAGTCCCGTAGCTGATTCCTAATCCACAAGATCTGAGCACAGCAACTTCCAGCAGCAATATATTCAGCCTCGGCCGTTGAATTGGAAACTGTTTGTTGTTTCTTGCTGTACCATGAGACTAGTCTGCTACCTAGGAATTGACAACTCCCTGAGGTGCTTTTCCTATCAACAAAACTTCCTGCGTAATCTGAATCTGTATATCCAACAAGGTTAAAACCAGATTCTTTAGGGTACCAAATACCTAGATTTGGTGTTCCCTTAAGATATCTAAAGATTCGTTTAACAGCAATGAGATGAATATCTCTAGGATCCGCTTGGAACCTTGCACATAAGCATATAGCATACATAATATCTGGTCTACTTGCAGTAAGATAGAGTAACGAGCCAATCATACCTCTGTAGCTTGTGACATCTACCTTAATGGAGTTTTCACATGGTCCAAGCTTGACAGCTGTAGTTGACGGAGTCCTTGCTGATGCAGAATCCTCTAGATTGTACTTTTTGAGGAGTTCCTTGAGATACTTGGATTGACAAATAAAAGTTCCATCTAACCTTTGATTTACTTGTAATACAAGAAAGAACTTCAGCTCTCCCATCATGCTCATTTCAAATTTGTTGTGCATTAACTTAGCAAATCTCTTACAGAGATTATCATTAGTAGACACAAATATTATATCATCCACATAGACTTGGACTAATATAGTATCATTCTTATGCTTTTTAGAAAAGAGAGTTTTGTCTATGACACCTCTAATAAAGCTATTTTCAATAAGAAATTCAGAGATAGTGTCATACCATTTTCTCGGAGACTATTTGAGTCCATAGATAGCCTTGAAAAGAAAGTAGACAAAATCCAAATGATCTGGATCTTCAAAACTAGGAGGTTGCTCTACATACACCTCTTCATCCAGCTTTCCATTCAGAAAGGCACTCTTGACATCCATTTGATAAACTTTAAAGTTAGAGAATGCTGCAAATGCCAGAAATATCTGGATGGCCTCTAGTCTAGCCACTGGAGCATAGGTTTCATCATAATCAATGCCTTCAGCTTGAGAATACCCTTTAGCTACCGGTCTTTCTTTGTTTCTTGTAACCACACCATCTTCATCTAGTTTATTCCTGAATACCCACCGAGTACCAACAGCTTTCTTGTGTGTAGGTCTAGGTACCAGTATCCAGACTTGTTGAAGTTCAAACTGATTGAGTTCATCTTGTATAGCAATCACCCAATCTGGATTAGTCAGTGCTTCTTCAATCTTCTTAGGTTTCATCTCAGAAAGAAATCCTGAGAATAGACATTCATTTTGAGTAGCACGTCTAGTTCTGACTCCAACATCTGGATCACCAATAATCAACTCAAAAGGATGAGCTTTATTCCAGACAGTCTGTCTTGGAAGATTTGATCTTGATGATTCGCCTCGAAACACATTGGGATGTTGTGTCCTACTAGTTGATCATTCAGCATCTCCCCCTGAGTTGTTGTCAGGTTGACTTGATGATTCTTCGTCAGTAGCAGTGGTATCTCCATTGTTGCCAATGTTTCCATCACCATTACCTTGAATATCATCATGATTAACAGATTCTTCACCAGCAACAACCTCAGGTTCTTGATCATGTTCTGATTCTGAATCTGACATATCATCAAACTTCAGTTTATCAGACGGATCTTCAGTTTGGATACTAGGGAGTTTAGTGTCATCAAATGTAACATTTACACTTTCAGTTACTTTGTGTTGATCAATGATATACACCCTGTATGATCTTCTTCCATATCCAACAAAAATACCCTCATATGCCTTTGCCTCGAATTTACCACGACGATCATCTCCATCCTTGAGCACGAAGCATCTAGCACCAAATACATGAAAGTATTTGATAGAAGGTTTCTGTTCATTCATAATCTCATAAGGATTTTTCATGAAGTTTTTGTTGATTAGAGTTCGATTCTGAGTATAACATGCAGTATTGACAGCTTCAGCCCAAAAGTACATTGGAAGACCTGATTCACTTAACATCGTTCTTGCAGCTTCAATCAATGTACGATTCTTCCTTTCTACCACTCCATTTTGCTGAGGGGTTCCAGGAGCTGAAAATTGTCTGGTAATCCCTTTGTCTGTACAGAATCCATTGAGATGTGAATTCTTGAATTTTGTTCCATTATCTGACCTTATTGCTCTAACAGGGACATTAGAATCTTAACTCGATCAACTTGATATGATCAATCACAACTTGTGGTGTTTCATCCTTAGAGTGAAGGAATAAAACCCGCGTATACTTGGAATAGTCATCAACTATCACAAGACAGTAACACTTCTTTGACATCGAAAGAACATTAACTGGTCCAAATAAATCCATGTGCAATAATTGCAGAACACCAGTTATGGAGGATGTGTCAGTGCCTTTGTGACTTGCTTTCTTTGACTTTCCTTTCTGGAAAGCCTCACACAGTCCTTCTGGGGAGAATTCCAGCTGAGGCAGACCTCTGACCAATTCTCTTTTGACAAGAGAATTCATTGTTTTGAAATTGAGATGGGAAAGTCTCTTGTGCCATAGCCAACTCTCATCTGACGATGCCTTTGAATAGAAACAATTGACTCCAAGATTGCTTCCAGAGTTCATGTCAGCTACGAACAGATTTCCTTTCCAGGTTTCCCATTAAGGAGGGTTTTTCATTTTTCTTGTGCAAAATCTGACACTTCGGCTTGTCGAATAAAACATTGTAGCCGTTGTCACAGAACTGACTAATACTAAGCAGGTTGTGTTCAAGTCCTTGCACAACATACACATTTTCAATGATAACATTACCAGCTAGCAAACAGCCATATCCCTCAGTTAGACCTTTGTTGTTATGTCCAAAGGTAACCACTGGGCCAGCTTTCTCAACCACATTTGATAGCAGGGCTCTATCTCCGGTCATATGTCTTGACGATCCGCTGTCAAGAATCCACATTACCGGTTGCACCTGTTTAATGCCCTGCAATACAAATGGATTAGACCTTCTTCGGAACCCAAGCTTGGTTGGGTCCGGCATACTTGTAAAATTGGCCTTTATCAGGCAAAACAACATTCTTAACCTTTATGTTCTCAACTTTCTCAACGACTGGACATTTGACCTTGTAAACAGCCTTGACAAATTTCTGTTTAGGCGAGGCACAAATGTCTCCTTTCTAGCTTTAGGAGGACTAGCAGTCTTAGATCTATTATGCTTCTTATTATTCACATGCTAACGAGGAGTAGTCTTATCATTAGAAACATGCTTACCATTAAAATAAGCATACATCAAATTAAAAGCACAAGACATACAATAAGGAACACCACATGCTTTATGAGAGGGATTAACAACAGGCAACTTATGCATGGTAGACATGGCATTTTTGTTATCCAACTCATGTGTGTCTGAGTTAGTCTCAGTTGCTTTCACAACTTTGACTGGAACCTTTGACACACTTGACTTGGAAACAACTTTCTCATTAGCAAGATCTTCAGCACGGATTTCTTCTTGAATAATAAATGAGGTCTCATCAAATGGTTCATCAATTGATTTTTTATAGAGGGGTTCATCAACACCCTTAAGCACATGTGGTACTTCCCTACCTTTAGCATAGATATGAGGAGGGGAGTTTATGCCTAATTCTCCAATAGCAACATTATAATCATAACCTACTCCAGATGTTTGATTAATAGCTTGCTTATTGTAGAACTCTTTAGCCTTAGAGCAAGAATTAAAGTAAGCTTTGACCTTAGTCTCAAGACCGGTGATCTTGTCTTTGAGAATAGTTTCGAGTTGTCTATAACAGTCAACTCTATTCTCTAGAAAAGATACTTGTTCTTTTAATTTATCTTGATTAATGTGCACAAGTCTTAATTCATTGACCTCTTTCTCAAGGTCTTTGATTTGTTGAGTTAACATTTCATTATCACGACGAGCACAATCTAAGGAGCCTCCTAGATGATAAACTAATTCAGCATCAGTAAATTTTACCTCTTTTCTTGACGATGAGGTGTTTGCATCACTAGCCATGAGAGCAAGATTCCCAACTTCTTCATCTTCACTGTCAGTATCATCCCAGCTTCTTCCCTTTGCCAGGTAAGCCCTTTCAGATTTACTCTTCTAATTAGAATCATAAGAGTTCTTCCTAACTTGTTTTGGCTTCCTGCATTCTGTGGCAAAGTGTCCCAACTCATTGCAGTTAAAGCATCGAATGGTACTTCGATCAACCATCCATGTTTTGTACCCACCACTACTAATGTTAGAGGATGAAGATCCACCTTTCTGGAATCTGTTGTAGTTGGACTTGTACTTTAACTTGAGATTCCTCTTGAATCTGACATTGGAGAATCTCTTGAAAATCAGGGCCATTGACTCATCTTCCAATTGCTCCAGTTCTTCCAAGGAATAAAAATCATCTCCTGATTGATTTGTAGTAGGAGGATCAAATTCTGCTACTATCATATTTTCTTCAGCCTTGGAAGACTGTACAATTCTCTCTGACTGTTGAGATTGTTGTTATTGTTATGGTTATTGTTGTTGTTCTTCAGCTACTAGAGCAGTAGACGTGCTGACCACTCTTCCTTTCCCGTAGACTTCCTTCTGCTGTATCTGCTCCAACTCATAGGTTTTTAACACACCATAGAGTCTTTCCAAAGAAATCTCACTCAGATCTCTTGCTTCTCTTATGGCAGTGATTCTATGTTCGAGATGAGTTGGCAGTGTTAAAAGGAACTTTTTGTTGACCTCCCTGATTGAATAGTATTTACCATTCATGTTCAGGTTGTTGATCAATGCATTGTACCTCTCAAACACTTCAGTGATTCCTTCTCCTGAATTGGATTTAAAGTATTCATACTCAGAGGTTAGGATCTCTAACTTGTTCTCCCTAACTTCCTCTGTGCCTTCATTAATCACCTCAATAGTTTCCCAGATGTGTTTGGAATCTTTACAGTTCATCACATGTCTATTCATCAAGGGATCAAGGGAATCAACTAAAATTAATTGAAGGCTAGCATCCAGGGAGGCTTCTTCTTTTTCAGCAGGAGAAAAATCCTCAGGATTCTTTACATAAGTTCTAGCTTTGGTAATCACAACATCATTTTCTATTACCTCTGGTTCAATAACCATCGGAATTTTTGGACCCTTCTTTAACACTTCCAAATATTTGGGATTTGCAACTTGTAAAGACAATAGCATCTTCTTCTTCCACATAACATTAATTTCTTTATCGAATAGTGGAATTTTAACGGTTCCAACTTTTTGTGTAGTCATTATGAATTTTTGAGTAAATAAAAATTCAAGGAGTGGAAGAATCACAAAAGTCTAGGATCTTGATTTGTTCGTTAATCAGAAGGCTCTGATACCAATTGTTAGGTCTCAATATATTTGTAGAAGGGGGGTTGAATACAAACTATACCGTTTAATCGAATAAAATACGGAATAAAAAAGTAAAACAAAATTCAAGTTAAATAAAACTATTATTAAACTTGAAAGGTCTTACAACAACGGTATCATTTACAAGGGATTAATCTCAAATAAATTATTCCAAATCTAGAATAAATTCGACATGAACTTTTTTTATTTTTGAAATAAAAAAGATCAAATGTTAAAAGCAATTTGAGATTAAGTTCTAGGGATTTTGATCCGCTAGATAGTTACACAAGAACAAGAAAAGGATTTCTAGTGATTTAAATTTAACAATAAATACTAGAAATTAATGTCCTGAGAATTTATAATAAGTTCTATGTTGTTCTGTGTTCTTCAGTTTCTTTTGATATTCAATATTGTGTCTGCTGTTGAAAATCAGCTTCAGTTCTTTTATATTAAATCAATCCTTGATTTAACTGGCAAGACAATCCTTTTAGCTTAGCAATACAATCCTTTTAACTGTAGAACTTTCGGTAGGACAATCGATTGAACTGGTAGAACTTTCGGTAGGACAATCGATTGAACTGGTAGAACTTTCGGCAAGACAATCTAAATGAACTGGCATGACTTAAGGTATGACTATTGATTTTCATACCGATTGTCATACTAATACAAAAGATTGACTTGCTGAATTAATTTTGAATTTAAATTCAAAATCAATTATGAAAAACCATAATATTAATTCAGAATTAATTAATCAATTAATCCAATTAATCAATAAATTAATCTTTGCAGATATAATTTTTTTTCTTAATTAAATTATACGACTTAATTAATAAATAGAGAATTAATATTATTCTTGAACATCAACCACTCTTCTGACAATCTTCTAAAAATCATGAATCCATTTCACCACTTCAATGTTGACACTCGATGTACTGTCTGGTTCATGAATGACTAACTTCTGTGATGTTTCTTCATGTCTTGATTTTCTTCAGATTAAATCCCTATAATTAATTGATATCCTGACGAGATCTCTGTCACTTGATTAAATCCACAATATTGATTTATATCAGTGAGGCTTGATCAATTTCTTGAACTTCTTCCAGTGAAGTAATTTCTAAAGCTGTAGATGAACATTGATACTGAATCCTTTGACAAATGTTACCTGGAGAGATCTCTTTAACTGTGGATCTACTATTTACTTATTACATCCTTATTTGAGTTGAGTTAAATCCTCGAATAAACAAATAGGCTATGACATATGCCTTTCAACAACCATGCTTGACATACAGAGACAACTCAGGAAAAATACTGATCTAACCATGAAGGTAGACTCCCTGGGTACAAGATTAAAAGCACTGGATGCTTCTCTCACTGCAATTCATTTACATCAAGCTCAACAAAATCAGTTGCTTCAAAAGCTGGTGGCTGCACAGACTTCTACTTCTACTCAACTTGATGCTAACAAAAAGGGGGAGAAAGACTCAATTGATCAAGTTAGCCAAGAGGAGCCAACAAGTGAGGGGGAGAATGTGCTAAACATACAAGTCAATCAAGTAATTGTTCCAGAAATTACTTTGACTAAGCTACAAGTCTTGGACAGCATTGATCTGATCCAGATATCAGCTGCTAAGTTGAATTCAAAGTCAAATTTCACAAAGCTTGATGTTGCAGCAGCTGAAAAGGAATTAGATGATAAATGGAAGAAGATTGATGAAGCAATTCAGAAGAAATTTGGTCCCATTGAGAAACCTAACAAGATCTTTCATCACTTCTCTCAAGTCAAGCAAATTTATGTGAATGAATTGAGTCTAGATAACTTGAAAAAGGGCCAACCTTGATGCATAAAGTCACCAAAAGCCAATATGGTTTTGAAGCCCAAAAGAAATATCCAAAGTCATCTGACAAAAATCCCTTGGATCTTATGTTTGAGACTCCAAAGCCAGATGAAAAGAAGCTGTTGACAAGGTCCATTGCATTCTTCAAAGATCCAACTAACTCAGTACAAAAGAAAAGAATTGCCAAAATCTACATGAATGGGAAAGGAATTTGTGTGTTGGTTGGACACCCTCAGTTTGCAGAAGCTAAAAAGGAAGAAAAACAAAGAATCAAGCAAGAAAATAAGCAAGCTACTTTAGAGGCTAAGAAGATCAAACAAAAGAAAGAGCAAGCTGCTATAGTAGCCAAGCTTCAAGCTGTAAAAACTGCAACTGAGATTTTTGAGAAACAACCAGTAGTAGCTGAAGATCAGGATCAGAAAATGCACAAGGAACCTCAACAGAAAAGGAAGTTCAGATACAATCTCCATTCCAAAAGAAGATTGGATTTCAATGATGATGAGATGGAAGATTACATTCCCAACCAGTCTACATCTACAACTCAAACATCCAAGCCCTCAGTGGTGCATGAGGAATTTAAGGTGGATCCTACAAAAAAAATTCATGGTGAGCCTATAGTTCCCAAGGATGAGCCAATAGACGGGGAAAGTTTGCCTATTCCTTAGCTTAATCTACCAATCTTCAACAAACTAAAGAAGATAAAGACAAGAGCAATTAAGAAGGTCAAGCCTGTGAAACTCAAAACCAAAACCTTAACCAAAGCTAAACCAACTGTCAACAGGGGAGATCTCATATACATCTGTGATATCAAGGAATTTTCAGACATCAATCTCTACATGGATGAACTAAAAGAAGTGAGAGCAATTGATGCTCACAGGAATCTCTTTGAGAGAATGGTGTTCAAATACAAGGGTGGGAAAGAGTTCACATGGCCCCTTCATCGAATTCTTCAAGAAAGTTGTTCTGTTTTGATAAAAATCTTCTCATCCTTCAAGAAAATTTTTGGATTCAATGTGACAGCCAAGAAATTGGTTCTAAAGAAGATAGAAGAACTCGGGAGTAGAAAAGCCTCAAATGCACTTCCAAGAACTCTATTTATTCCCTTCATGGGAAATATAGTGCACTTGAGGCCTAACTGGCTGATGGAATTCATGGATGACAAAGGTATTAGAAGATTCTTCGGATTAGAGGACCAATTGAGCATCTCAAGCAATGACACTCTATTGGAAATGCAAGAAAAGTTAGATCTATCAAATGCTGAAGAATTTGAATTTCACAAACAACTCCAAAATCAAATAGAAGAAAACAACTGGAAGCTTGGGAAGAAATCAAGATAATCAAGGAAATAGAAAACATATGTTCAGGCTAGAGGAGCACCTTGATAATGATTGTTAGAACTCTTTGTACACTTTACTTTGTTCAATTTTCAAATAAACTGTAGCACTTACAAGTTTAACAGATATACTCTCGATACTAGATCAATAACCATAACTTATCTATCATCGAAACAATCAAAAGTTTATAAACAGAATAGACAATAAACGCATTATGACTCACAACACCTCCTTTCTACTAGAGTTATACAAGGATTCATACTATTATTGAACACATAGCAAAGATGTTTATTTGATTGTGCAATGAATGAGGTCCCAAAAGACTTATGCAATAATACCCATGTAGCGAGCGTTAGGTTAGCGGATCCTAGACTATAAAAGCCTTAGGTCACTAGGCACAAAGTCCCCTAGAACTTAATAACTCGAGTATTAAAGAGCTCACTCTTGATCAATTATGCATAAACACATACTTTTTTTCTCTTTTTTTCTCTTTTTCCTTTTTTTTTTCTTTTTTTTCAACAATTTTTGAATGAGTGTGTTTCGCTCCATCTCATTCAACCCTAGACTACTCATAAAAATATGAGCCGGCTACTAGCCATTTGACGCCTAGCCTTACAACAACTAGCAATGAAATCCAAGTTTTTCTCCAGATAAGAAAAAATCAGTGTTTTTACATCATTACGAGAATATCATAAATTCTAAATATAACCAAGTGATTAAATCTCAACAACAAACAAGTATGATCATGATCTAGATCAAAAGCAATCCTATAAGACTTTGTGAAAATATTTGTTTCAGGCATGCAAATCAATTCATTAAGACTTAAACATCCCTCTATTCGTCATCACCACACTGAAATCAACATCAACTTATCAAATATCATAGTTCATCTTAAGGGATCATGCTAAATATGCATGCAAATGCAACTATATAAAATCACATAAAAACAAACAAATATGTCTTAAATGAATAATCATGCAAAAATATGAATGAACTACAACTAAACATGCAATATGAATCTATATAAATCTATATGGACACACACACTACTAATCCTTACATTATCACCCCCAAACTTAAAATTTTCAATGTCCTCACTGAAGGTAATAATAAGGATTTCAGGCATACCTAATTAGCGGGAGAGTCACCCTCGTCGGGTGGAGGATCAGGTGGCCAATCAACCTCGTCACCAGTGTCTCAGAAAATAATACTGAAAGCGTGTGTCAAATCTTCAGCAAAATGATGGTGAATGTCGTGCATGGCCTCCATACACCTAGTCACTTGCATGTACTGCTCATCCCCAACACCAGTCCTATCAACTGTCTGTGGCGCATAAGAAGAACCCTCTGTAGGCAGTGGAAGATCCGTTCAGCCACTCTCTACATCATCAAAAATATATCCCAAGCCCTTATCATGTGGTGCACCTAAGAATGCATACTCAAGTGATCGAGTAGTGGGTTGAGCTCAAGTGTGGGAGCATCTTCAGTAGACGGCTCGAGACGCTCCTGAGAAATTTTCAGCTTTGCTAACCCAAGAGAATCGAATGGCATATCCGACTTCTTCTCTTACGGAGGTACATTCAAAACCTGCAGTTGCTCTACTCCTCCTTCATCTTCAAAAACTGAGTCGACCCGCTCTATTTTAAAGCACTCTTCTTTTTCTGTGGGTAACTTTATTGCGTTGAACACATTAAAAGTGACCTTCTGATCATAAACCTTCATCGAAAGCTCTCCTTTTTGCACATCGATCATAGTTCGGCCTGTAGCCAAGAATGGTCTTCCCAAAATGATGGGAATCTTCTTATCTTCCTCAAAATCAAGAATTACAAAGTCAGCAGGGAAGAAGAGTTTATCCACCTTGACCAAGACATCCTCCACTATACCTCGTGAATAAGCGATGGAACGATCAGCTAGTTGCAATGACATGTATATTGGTTTTGGATCAGGCAGACCAAGCTTCTTGAAGATAGATAAGGGCATCAGATTGATGCTAGCTCCTAAATCACATAAAAACTTGTCGAATGACAAGTTTCCGATGGTGCAAGGAATAGTGAAGCTTCCAGGATCTTTAAGCTTCGGAGGCAACTTCTGTTGCAGCACAGCACTGCATTTCTCCATTAGAGCAACTGTCTCTAAGTCATCGAGCTTCACTTTCCGAGAGAGAATACCTTTCATAAACCTCGCATAGCTAGGCATCTGTTCAAGAGTTTCAGCGAAAGTTATGTTTATATGAAGTTTCTTGAACACCTCCAAAAACTTCTCAAACTGCTTATCCAGCTTTTTCTTCTGCAGCCTTTTTGGAAAAGGAGGAGGAGGATAGATCTGTTTCTCCCCTGTATTACCCTCAGGAGGAGTGTATTCCACAGTAGTCTTCCTTGGTTCCACCTCTGTTTCCTTCTACACTTCTTCTTCAGCCACAACTGCATTTTCTGAAACTTGAGATTTTTTAGGCTCTTCGTCTTGCTGAATGTTGGGGCTTGCGACCTTTCCAGACCTCAAGGTGATGGCGTTCACCTGTTCTTTAACTTCCCTCTTGCCTGGATTTTTTTCTGTATCACTAGGAAGCGTTCCTGGTGGGCGATTCAATAAGGCATTAGCAATTTGCCCTATTTGGTTCTCCAGAGTCTTGATAGAAATAGCCTGGCTTTGGCATATAAGAGCCTGGTTTTTGCACATAAGCCTCAACTCCTCCAATTCAGATTTTTCATTCGAAGATAGACCTGCATCATGATTTTGTTGTTGAATTTGGAGTTGTTGTTTTGGTGCAATTTGTTGCTGAAAACCAGGAGGGTTGAATAGCTTATTTCCAAACTGCTGAAACGGATGTTGCATCGCATTCTGATTGTTGCTCCAGCTGAAGTTAGGATGATTCCAGTTGTCAGGATAATAAGTGGTAGGAACTGGCTGCTGCGATCTCTGAAAGTTGCTCACAAACTAAGCTGAGTCACTAGATATAGCGCATTGCTCTGTTGCATGCGGACCTGCACACAGCTCATAAACACTGATTATCTGATTAACACCATAGTTAGCCAGAGAATCGATCTTCATAGACAACACCTTTAGTTGAGCAGTGATAGCCGTAACTGTATCCACTTCAAGAACTCCTGCTACTTTGCCATGTGGACATCTCTGGGTTGGATACTGATATTTATTAGCAGCCATCAATTCAATTAGATCATAAGCTTCCTTATAGCTTTTTGCCCGTAATGTTCCACCTGCTGTTGCATCGAGCATGGGTCTGGACTGTGCTCCCAACCTATTGTAAAAACAATTAATGATCATCCAATCAGGCATTCCATGATGAGGACACTTTCTAAGCATCTCCTTGTAGCGCTCCCAAGCTTCATATAAAGATTCTCCTGATTGCTGCGCAAATTGAGTAAGAGCATTCCTGATTGCAGCTGTCTTCGCCATAGGGAAGAATTTAGTAAGAAACTTCTGAGCAAGATCTTCCCAAGTAGTAATCGAACCAGCTGGTAGAGAGTGTAACCAGCTCTTAGCCTTGTCCCTCAGAGAGAATGGGAACAGTCTCAGCTTCACAGCATCTTCAGAAATACCGTTGAACTTGAAGGTGTCGCAAATCTCAATGAAATCCTTAATGTGCATATTGGGATCTTCAGTTGGAGAACCCCCAAACTGGATTGAATTCGGCACCCATTGAATTATGTCAGGCTTGATCTCAAAGGTATTCGCTGTGATAGCTGGTCGGACAATGTTAGATTGAATGTCATTGATCTTGGGTTGAGAAAAATCCATCAAGGCTCTCGTTCGTGCTGTTGGACCTCCCATTGTAATGAGTACCTGAAACACAAACAGATAAACCGTGAAAGTAAAAGAATCTGAGTCAGTGAACTTTAACGACCACTGATGACAAGCACATAAACTAAAAATTAACACCGAGTCCCCGGCAGCGGCGCCAAAAACTTGTAGGGGCGAAAACACGCGCTAATATTCATGCAAGTATACGCGTTCGCAAGTAGTATAAGATATAAATCAGATTCGTTCCCACAGAGACTGGTTTAGGTTAAGTTCAATTTATGCACCTATGCAACAATGTATGGTTATCGCTCAATGCTAAGACAAATAACAAATTGGGTTTTGATTAAACTAAGAGATTATACTAAATAACATTAACTAAGAGAATTGAGGTTGAATTACTATATATGACGAACATGGGATTCTAACTTCATTACTACTTCATTCAATAGTCTTATTGTTCTTAACCTTAGCATGTGATGGTGATGACACTAATCGGATAACACGAAACTGATAAACGCCAACTTTCGTTGCACGAGTACCATTCTACCAGACATCCACAAAAGAGATAGAAGCTGAATAGGCACCAATCATATTGAGACCCTATATGTCTATAGAATTTGACAACATAACGGTTTAAGCACAAGTTATCCATAATGATTACATAGGACAAGTAAAACGGTTAGAGTTACCTACGAATCATGCATACACATACATGAACCTATGCTAGCATGGCAAGTTCTAAACCTCTATATTCACTGTCGCTTCAATAGAGATTAACATGCTATCTTATATGTTAGCTACGCACATAAGACGAATAAGCACAACCAATACTAGGATATCAATCAATCACCACACACCAAGATATCGAAACAAATTAATTATTGAAATCCATAAGTAAATCCGCTAGAACCCCATTGTAATATCCGGGATAGATCGTGTAATTATTTAATTATTATATGTGTTTTCAGTATTTATTCTGTGAAGTAATTGTTAAGTGTTATCTGTGGTTGGATATTCAAAAATAATATTAATTGAGTATTTTAATTTTTACATGTTCAAAATAAAATATAGATAATTGTCATATCTTTCTAATTATTTTTATGTTGATTTATGAATTCATAAGAATCATATGAAATTTATAAAATCTTTTTCCGGGTATTTAAAAACCTATTTTATAAAAACGGGAACCAACCGACGTCATCCGTTGTTACGTTTTTGGAACCCGAAACTCTTCCGAGAACTCCTTCCTAACCTAATTGAAATATTCCGAGCATATTCCATGTTTTGACCTTTTCGATCCGGCGTACGGTTTGTCCTGCGCGGGTCCCGGCGTAATATTTTCGATACAATATTCGTTTTGGTAAATCAATAAAACTCGTATTTTCGATAAACGGGAACTTTTTATTAAACTATCACAATTATCACCTCGTAGTACGTGTAACCAGGCGCTGAGACCAAGACCGCAGTACAAATTGCACTGATTTGGATAATTATCCCGAAAACCGATACCGTTTGGATCAGTTTTTATAAATAAATGTACCGTTTTATATCCGGAATAATCCAACGGGATACTAATTTTCCGTAAATATAAATAGCCTTTTTCCGTATTTTATTTCGTATCAAAATCATTTGCAGTCACTTAAATATATAAATTTCCAGAGAAAATTCATATATTCATAAATTTTTTCTGAGAACCAAACTACTATTTGGAGGTGTTATTGAAATCTTCTCGGGAAGCTCTAGTAACCAAAACGGAGGTTTTGAAGGGTACTATCAGATTATACAAGTTTCAGAACTGCAGAATCAAAGGTTTAATTTCTGGAAATTTATTTATTTTCGAATTATTTTGATTAAAAATATGAATTTTTGTTCGGATGATTGTTTGTATGATTTGATGATTGCATGTTGTAGAGCTTGTTCTCCTGATGATTTTGATATATTATATGGCTGATTTGGAGTTCAATAACATGTTCAAATTTGAGTTTGATTTTTGAATTTTAAAATTAGGGTTTATAACCCGTATGAATGTTCTTAATTGAAATTTGGGGATTTCTTATTCTGGAATAGATAGATGTTATGGTATAGTGGGTTGTGTTCTCTGTGAAATTTGCAATCCAGTCGTACAAGTTTCATGAATCAACGAGGTCTGTAGAAGAGGGAGTTAGGTTTTAAAGTTTTCGTCGAACTCGCCGGAAACCGGCGAGTTTCTTGATCATTTTCCGGCTAACTCCGGGATGATTAGAAGGAATTGATGGCATGGTTGTGTTCCTTGTGAAATATAGATTAAATCTGGAGTTTGTGATGGTGGGAGGAGGCCGGAGTTGAGTTCTCCGGCGAACCTGACTGTTTTCCGGCGAAGGGCTGGAAAATTGCAGTTTAGTACCCCAACTTTTGAAAACGATGAAGTTCAGTCCCTGAACTTTCCAGAATTAGCAAAAATAGGATTCCTGTTTTAAAAATATTCAAAAATCATATTTCCTATTTATTTTTATTATAAAAAATTCATTTTTAATTTCTGAAAATTCTAAAAATTATTATTTTAATTCCGAAAAATTGTTTTTAATTCAAAAATAAATCTGAATTAATTAGTTAATTAATTTTAGTTAGTTTTTAATTGATTAATTGGTCAATTAGTTCGAAAATTAATTGATTAATTGATTTAATTAATTATTAATTGATTTTAATTAATTATTTAATTAGATTTAATTATTTAAAAATGATTTAAAAATTCCAAAAAATAGTTTCGAGCTTTAGAATATTATTCTAAATTATTTCCAAGGCTCGATAATTATTATAAAATTATTTCGAAGTCAGAAATGGCCAACTGAACCCTGTTTATTGCTTCAAAATTGATCCAACGACCCGTTTTAATTCCGAAAAATATTTTAAAAAAATCATTTTAAATACCTGAAAGTCTGTTTACGACCCGAGACTCCTTTATAAATGATATGTCATTGATTATTTGACGTGTTATGTGTTATATGTGACCTGTTGGTTGACTTTCAGTCTATATGTTCGGTGTTTACTTGTTTATAGCGTAACTTTCAATCCGTTGATCGGATTTGGGTGAAACGAAGGGTAGATAGAAGTGTATGTCAAATAGAATCGTATGAGTTAAATATTGATAGATATTTATAAAGCCTAACAGAGTAAGCAAGACGTAAGAAAGGGAAACAGGTGATCAGAAAATAAAATTGACATGTAGAAAATACAGCAAGTGATCAGAGGATAGAAGCGAAGCATAGGAGAAGCAGATGAGTGGTTGTTGAATAGAGTCGTGAGAAGAGTACAAGTGAAGTTGAAATCGATTATGATAAGGCAAGTACTTCTAAACCTTTCTCAAAATATATTACAAATATTTCTAAATTCTCTTGTGACATATTGTTAATATTCAAAATAGCTCTGTTCTATATTGGAAATACTTGAATCCTTCAGCCTTGAACCTGAGCCACAACATTTGATCTTTGAGCCGTAAGCCTTATTCTTTGTGAACCATTTCTTGTTGATTTACCAAATATTAAACCACACAAATACGATACTACTACACAAATATATGACCATCATACATCAAATACTGGAACAAAATTATTTTAAACATACAGAAACTTTTATACTCAACCATACTTTGTGATATCAAAGCACTAAAACCTTGTACAAACACTATTCATCTAATACCTGATTATCCTACCGGATGGAGGCCATTTCTTTTATATACTTTGACATACCCTTTCGGTAACCATGAGTTTTTATCATGCTCTTATACAAATATTTTATTGTTATTGATTACGATCCGGTTTATTGAACTCTCTTGTTTATCATATTGAAATGCTTTAGAATTGGATAGCTTTCTTTGTATGGACCAGATTCGTGGTCAGACCATATCGATGGTCAAGTTAGGCCAATGTGTGCCTTGGATCCAGTAGTTAGAGCAGTGCTGTGTGCTCTGCTCGGGGTTAGTGCGTGACTGATCAGCAGCCTAACCTTGGTTTTAAAAACTTAAAATGAATATCCAATTCTATTGGTTGTTTAACAAGAACTTGATTCCTTTGAATCACCTCGTTTATTATTGCTTAACCTCAGTTATCGATAATATGACTTGCTGAGCTAGTTAGCTCACTCTTGCGAATCTTTTTATGTATTCTACAGTTAAGAAGGATACGGTTGATAGCAAGGTTTCCCAGTTCAATGTTCGAGCTAGGATTCCAGATTATGATTGATCGAGCTAGCAGGAGCTTATTGCAGTAGTGAGATTGTAAGGTTGTAAGAATAATTTCATATCAGTTATAAATTAAATTAGTTGGGATTTGGTACGTTGTAATTAAAGTTAAGGTTGTGGCTTGTTTTCATACTTTAACCTGTTGCGATCCGTGGTTATGTAAAACAGGGTCATTACAAATAATATTTTATATACAGGTTTATATATTGAGTATGATTTATGGACCCCAAACTTCTGACCCGGGTTTGGAGGGCGCCACACCCATGACAACGATTAGCCCATAATCGAACTCATCCTCACCATGGGTTCCAATGAAAGCATGGTATAAAACAAGGTCTTAATAAACTAAATAATAATCAAAGTACGAATAAACGAGATCTATGTTCAACAAGAACGAAAATGAGCATCCAAAGTTACAACTAATTCAAAGAATCACAAGTTGAAAACAAGATCTTCTTTTTCGGAGTTGTTCTGTGCTTCTAGGTCTTCTCCTTGGTATCCCAATCTTCCCGGATGATGAAAACCTTTTTTTAAGTATATATACGCCCCTAGTGGACCTGGACCCTTAAAATCGTCAAATTCCACTCAAAAAAGGCTTTTTCAGCGAAATCAGCGACCAGCCGCTCAGCTCTCCTGAGCGGGCGCTCAGCTACTGTCTGGAAAAATTTCTGATGAATCTTGTTTTGGCCATAACTTGAGTTCTACTCGTCAGAATTAGGCGATTCAACTGCCCACGCGAAGCTAGCGAGATTCTCTACAACTTGAAAATGGCCCAGGCTTCCAATTCTGATCACTTCTTATCATATTTCCTTTAAAAGCTCTTTTCTTCATATAACTGATACCTGAAATGCAATAACACAAAAACACATCAAAATACCAACAACTTGAGTCCAAAACACCAATTTAAGCTTGTAATGAAGCATTCCAAGTGGATATAAAATCCACTTATCAACCCCCCCCGTGTTGTATTCATTATCTAACACTTGTCGACATCTCCACTTTTTTCTAGGCCAGATCAACTTCTCTGCAAGTAAAATGAAGTCTCTATAGGTGAAGTGACTTCTCTACAAGTGAGGTGACTTCTCTACAAGTAAAACGACCTCTTTATAGGTGAAGTGACTTCTCGATATAACTTTATCGGTGACTCCTTGATATTTGACTTAGAACATTTTTCAATCTACATCTTTATTCTTCACCAAACAGTTTATCTTCATTCTGAGGCATGAGTAGACATGATCTTCTTCCAGAGATTTATTCTTAGCTTATTGGCTAGTTACTGAAAAATACTCTAATTTAGTCTATTTAAATATTTTTACAGACTCAAGAAATATCATTACATATTACATAAGATTACAAGTCAACTAAATTTTAGGATTGTCAATGTGACTTGGTCTTATCATGTTAAAGGCATGTCTTGCACAACAATGATTTTTGATTTTATAGCTCTAACATTGATGTTCTTTTCAGTCAGCAATTTCCCAACCAAACAAAGCCCATATCTATTAACATCCTCTTCAATATCTCTTTCCAGGATGAATCTTTCATTCTCCTCCTTATTAATACCAAGCCATATCATCTATTGATCTAAATCACTGGTACAAACCATTAAAACACAACAAAACACTCACAAAATATTCTTGTTTGATCGAGAATATGGTGAGAAAAAACTCAGGCTCTCAAAATTAAAATAAGTTAATAAAAAGGCGAAAAATTTAAAATTATTTGACAAAAGGTATGTTTCAGGTTTATAAGTCTAACTTTTGACTTATAAGTTAGAGTTGGAAACAAACTGACCTACAGTATCTTTTGATACTTTTTGACTAACTAAATAAAATATTATTAATTTAGTTTAAATTAATAACTGTGTTCTCTGGACATTGAACTATCAATGAAAGTAATGCGAGGGTCAATTGTGAATCTACTGTTTTCAGGAAAGATGCAGACTTGATTTTTTTGGAAAATCATTACCTCCATTTTTAATTTTCAGAATAGAGAAAAATGCCCCTAAGTACGTACTTAGGGGGATTAATTTTTTAAATAAATTTTGTAATTACAATAATACCCCTCGTGCATTTGCATTAAAAAAACTCTTTGTATTCACCTAATTTACGTGAGTACGTACTTAGGAGTATCAAACTCTTCAGAATATTTGTATTAATTTAGTTAAGCAATCCGAAAATAATATGACTAATTATTTAGTTCTTTTATTTGTTGCTCAACCCGATTGCATGATGAGCCGGGGCTCTGTCCCGATTGAATATATTTCAAATTATTAACAAAATCTTCTTTAAATTTGGAAAAGATAAAATAAAGGACCGGTTAATTTATTTTCAAAAGTCAAAACTAGGGGCCGGGGGAATTGCCATAAGGTATGTACAAATGTATTTTGACTTCCTAAACTACCCTTCAACATATTTTATTGGCTGATGCAACACACTGAGATACATACTGATACAGGATATATAGCAGCAGCTGTATGTATAATTAAAAGTCTTGGGCAGTAGGTTCCTGCTTTAATTCTTTCTCTTTTCTTCAAACCCATATCACTCAAGGTACCTTTCTAATTATATATATGAATTTATATATGCACTTGTGTGTAGTTGTTTAATCTTTTGTTTTTATACTGTAATTAACTTGCTTTGCTTGCTAGAAAGTTTCCATCTTGATGCTTTTGCTTCATGTATATGTATGTATATGTTTTGTTTTTTATTTTGTATGTAGAACAGGTGTTTATGCTTTGGGATTGAATTAGATCTAATTTTTAAGATGCTGGGTTCTTGTTTTAGTTAGTTAAAGTGGTTTACATTTTTGTTTATGTTTGTGTCTGAAATTTCTGTTGTGTTTTTAAGTGTATAAGTTAGTGTGCTTATTAATATGCACCCGTAGTTTTCAGTATTTAGCTTACTATATTGAAATTGAATGGTGAACGGTAAGACCTTGAATTGTATTGAGAAGTTGGTATGTTATAAAAGTTATGAAGCAACTACTTTTATACTACGTAAAGCTACTATCTTTGAGGAATTTTAAGCTATTTGAGAAATGGTTAAACTTTTCTATTGTAATGGAAAATTATTTAGGTTACCTGAAGGATCGTGTTAACATCGTATTGCAGTTGCATAGTTTTTGTGGGTTGCTCTGTCAATACCGTAAATATTGCTCCTTTTTTATTGATAGCTAGATTGTAGCAATGAATATGTTATTTTGTGCTAAAAGAGTGCACCAACTAAACCTCCCCAAGCCCCCTAAAAGAAAAGGGTGTGCAAATGTGAACCATGTGCATAGATTAAGTAAGGCCGGTGACATGAGTGAGCTTCATTGATTTTCTTCCTTTGGTCGCTAGTTCTGCTGTTAGTTCCTTAATCTTCCAAAAATTCGACCTGGTATTTTTTTTGGTTGTCATTTCTCTTCTGACCGGGTTTTTTAGTTCCCTCTTACTCCTTGAATATACCTGGAATTAAAGTCTCTACCCCCCAAAAAGGGGTTCTTATAGGTGATGCAAAAAATGCTCTTGCGTCAACTTTGTTTTTGTTTGTATTGAAGCTACTCCCACTTTTGCTCTGTTGTCTTTTTCTTTCGCTCTCTTTTTTATCGCTTCTTGTGTGGCTACACATTTACAGTACCATATGCATTTTACACATTTTTTTCATTTGGACTTCTCTTAGGAACCCATAATTCACTCTCATAATCAGGTTTTCTATAAAACTTCCTTTTAATCTTTATTATACTTCACAACAAAAGGTCTTACCTTTCTTGCCTTTGGCGTGCCATTTTTTGTACGCTTTGCAGCACATTACGTTTAACGCCTGTGAAAATTTTTCTTTTCCTAGCTCTCATGGCACCGTTCTCGCGAAACTTGTATCTTATCCGAATTTCCTATTTGTTATTCTTTAAATCTTTATAGTTATCACGTTTGATACAAAGAACTTGTTAATTCCACCATGATGTGTCTTTTTTTAGCACGAGATTTTGATACACGCCAACAAGGTTTCTTACATATCTCTTTGTAACTTTTCATTATCGCATTTGGTTTATGTGCTTGGTCAGCATAAGTTACTTGGTGTCCTTTTATCAGCTACCACTTAATTCAGTGATCTAATAAGCTACTGGTAATTGCAGTTTTTAATTTTTCAGATGTAACGTATGTATTGTTTAAGTTTCTGCTTTTTAATTATATGATTTTTTTTCTTGCTCTGCTTCATGTGACACTAAGCATGTCAGCCAACATTTTTGTCCAAATGTAATGTAAAAAAACACTTAGCAAAAAAAATAAAATAAAAAGTAAAAGCGTGCTACTAGTTCCCTGGTTAATTTGTGCTGATATCCGTCTATTTTACCAAACAGATTAATATTGTAACACCTTTCCCTGTATAAATGTTATAAACACATTTCTGTATTTTTTAATTGCAGATGAATAGGGAAAAGCTAATGAAAATGGCCGGTGCAGTTCGCACTGGTGGAAAAGGCAGTGTGAGAAGGTATGTCTCTCTGCAATCAAAGAGGAATTTAGCATCCCAACTATAATAAAAGGAGTATGTGTATATGACGTTGCATTTAAATTAATTTTAAGGGTAGCTTTGGCATCTACTCCGTCAAGGAGGTTGAATATAGTTGCAATTTGCAAAGGGTCAATTTTTTTTAATCAGCTGATAAATTTTTTTAATTTAAATATATTTGTATCAATTGTTTGAATAAAAATGATATTAAGTAATTATATCTTGTTGTAGGAGTACATTATTAATTGATAATTTAACATAAACAAATCAATATAAATCTTAATTTAAGAATTGAACAAATAATAAGAGCTAATAACTATAACTGATGATAATAATACTTTATGATGATCTAAAATATTAAATTCATGAATCAATTATTAGAAATTGAACTTTGATCAAAATTTTAAGACAGATATGACTTGCCAAAAGAGCTACAGTTAGTATTACAGTAAAGATCATGTACGACACATAGAAAATCCCAAAATATCAATAAATCTTTCCCTTGTCACTCCTTGCAATTGTATATGATTTTATGTGCTTTATACGTGTGCAGTTTAAAGTAATAGCCTCAGCACGTATGTGGATTTAACCATCTATCACTTAAGAGTTAGAAATCGTGATTGAGATTGTTAGGACTTCATGGAACATTACATGGACACATATCTATTACAAGTCTTGTATTTGTTTCGAATTTGCACTATATTGTTTTCTTACCAAGTGCCTTTTTTGTGCAACTTACTTTTACGAAACTACATCTTTCGAAAACTGTTACTGAAAATCACTCCTCTTTTACTTTGGTATTGATCTTTTTAATTCAACATACTTAAACTTAAACAAATACAACATATTTTAAGTGATCTTCTCTTTCTTTAATTTCATTCCCGTCCATTCATAACCGACAAAGCTTCATAAATGTGTTCCCAGTTCCCACTAAAACAGGTTACTATATCTTGATAATATGCAATTTTGGTACATATATACTATGGTTGATGCATTGTACTTGATCAAATAGATTTCTTCAAATAAATCATTAATTGTTCTATTTCATTTTGGGAACTCACTTGAGCATAGAAAGAAGAAGGCAGTCCACAAAACCACGACCACAGATGATAAACGATTGCAGAGCACCCTTAAGAGGATAGGGGTTAATGCTATTCCTGCAATTGAGGAAGTCAACATCTTCAAGGACGATGTAGTTATACAGTTCATTAGTCCTAAAGGTATTGATAAATTAATATAATTTTGTTACTCCCTCTGTCCCAAATTATTTGTCCACTCTGACTTTTACGCATATTTTAAGGTGTCTTGAGTGCATAGCTTCTTTCATTATTTTTTAAATATTCTTTTTGTGAATAAACATTTAAATCTTAAACTTTCATTCACAAAAAAAAATTGAAAAATGATTAGTGGGGATATGTGGTCAGTGTACCTTAAATTACGTGCAAAAGTCAAACTGGACAAGTAAATTGGGACGGAGGGAGTACTTTCTAATATATTTCCTAGTTTATTACTTAATAAAATTTGGTTTCTGGTCGCAGTTCAAGCCTCAATCGCTGCAAACACTTGGGTTGTTAGCGGTTCTCCACAAACAAAGAGTATGCCTTCCTCATATCTCAATCCTGTATTTACCTTTATAGTTTCACATTTAACATTACAATGATAAGTTGGTTAAGTTTGAATGCCTTCATAAGCACAATTGTACAACTAATGTATATAAAAATTCGTAGTTCTTTTGGAAAGACAAGTGGTGGGTTGGAAACTAATGTAGCATGCAAACCTACGGGCTTGGGAATAAGATTGGGATATGGGGTGTTAGAAAAGGTACCAGAGAACAACTTGGTCGGAGTTGCTGTATGCACTACCCGGAGTTTTTTAGTTTTTGGGTTGGATGAGGATGCCGGTTTAGCTACCTGGGTAACTGTACTATCCAACAATAATGAAGTTAGTTAAGTTTGAATGTTTTATTAAGGACAAGTCTGTGACTAATATGTACTAAGTTGCTATTTTTTTGGATTGGCATATGGTTGGTTGTCAAATAACATCACTAGTGTTCTGTGTAGCTAATCGTAAGTGCACAAGTATGTAACTAATATGTACTAAGTTGCTATTTCTTTTGGATTGGCATATGGTTGTTTGTCAAATAACATCACTAGTGTTCTGTGTAGCTAATCGTAAGTGCACTGATGAGGAACGAGAATAAAAAATTAAATATGTATATGTTATTAATTAAATTATATTTATTTAGTGTAAAGATAAATAATGATGTAGGATAAGATTGTAGTAACAATTTATTAAACAAAACGATAATAAGATAATAATCAATGAATTATACGAATCCCTATAATAATTAATCATTCCCAAGAAAAATGTATAATCAAAGCTTATTATTGTTTTTGTTTAATTAATAATTGTTTAAACAATTTTGTCCTACATCATGCACTCTATATTCTTTATGTTAGACACACAGGTGCACACCTTCTTTAATTATCCATCTCTTTAGTACCCGTTCAAAAAGAATGAACCTTTCATTTAAAACATTCATTCAAGATTATTACAACCGCGCATTCATATTCCACACTTATTTAACATCCACTATCTCCTTTTTTGTGGTTGAAATTGAAGTCAAACATTGATTTATTAAAATGCGTACAAAATATGAGTTGGTCAACATTTCACACATTTTAATAAATGAACGTTTGACTTCAATTTCAACCACAAAAAAATGAGATAGCGGATGTTAAATAAGTGCAGTATAAGAATGTGTGGTTTTACTAATTTTAAATGAATGTTGTAAGTGAAAGATTCATTCTTTTTAGACGGGTACTAATACTAAAGAGATGGAGTATTAAAGAAGACTTCCCTAAGCTGCTTAGCTGATCCTAAGTGCACTCTATATTCTTTTAACACTCCGTCACCAGTAGTTCGTTTTGATTATCATCATAGTTTCCATCTCTTTTTGGACAATTATTTTGTCCAATTTAGAGGCCATGTTCTTCCTATTCTTCTTCTACCCATCCGCAATAACACTGGACTTTCTTGTTTATTTTCAGAATTACAAGACATTCTTCCAGGAATTATAAATCAATTGGGTAAGTGTTTATGGTCAATTATATTCAACAATGTGGGCACGGCTATTAACTTTCTGTAAAATATATAATGTAACTTTAATTTGCATTGCCTATTTACCAGGGCCGGATAACTTGGATAATTTGAGAAAGCTGGCTGAGCAGTTCCAGAAGCAATCACCTGGTGCTGATGCTGGTGCAGCTGCAACACAGGATGACGACGATGAAGTCCCTGAACTTGTTCCTGGTGAGACTTTCGAAGCTGCAGCAGAGGAGACCCCTGCCCAGGCTTTGTAGAGTTTTGAATGGGCGATTTCATTCCCTATACTTCTCTATGTTTTGGGTTGTGCTTTTATCATCTCATAGCTGCTTCATATGGTCTGACGTACTAGAAAGTTGATACACTCCTATGTTTTGATTAATGAAAATTTTGCGCAATGTTTGTCCTGACCACCGAATTTAAGTTATTTACTAAAGTTGAAGAAATTGAATGAAGGTTTGCTTCTGAAATTGATACTGATGTTTGGTTGAAAATGAAATCAATATTTCATGCTAGTATCAAGTCTGCATCTTGATGACAGTGAGCGGTTGTTACAGTAAGCAATGAGTTTTCCTGGTAGTTACATATCCTACATTTTCAGAGAGCTAAACGCTCATTACTCGAATTTAATATTTTTTTTGTGAAATTCAGCTAATTGGGCTGCATATCAAATGCCTTCTCGGACAGTAATCTGCAACTCTATTCTTTCGTGTCATCATTTGTTTCTCTTCTGCTTGGAGTTTGTTTTATCCTCTCTTCTTTTCCTCCAAAATTTTGATGACCAGGTACTAATTTAATAACTTTGAGCATAAATTTCAAAGTTGACACAATGAAATTAGCTGATAATTTTATATATTTTATGAATTTAAAATTTCAATCTTGTAAAAAATAAAATTAGAAGTATGTACTATGAACTTCTTTATCAATTTGGCCAGCAAAATGAGCCAACACCTAGTCTTCTTGCAAGTTGCAACACACTGCTCAGAATTATTTAGGTTGTGATGAGATTAAAAAAAATCAAGTTAGATCCACAATATACAACTCATGTTCATAATTTAACTGCCTTGCGTAGACTTCTTGAAATACACATTTACTTTATCTTTAATTATTAGACAGTTAGCTTGTGGTGGCACAAAGCATGTCAATCTCCAGCATATCGAGCCTGTTTGGCAGTGACTTACAAATAATAAGTCACATAAAATGTTCTCTACACACGAATCAGACCCTATTCCCGACATGATTTTATATAATTAATAAATGTACATGACAAACACAACGCGTTAAATCCTAAGTAATCCATTCACTAATCAGCGTACATGCAGCAATTATTCTCACGTTCAACATTTCTTTCCAGCCAGATCTTCAAGCGTAAGATTCAACGTATCAACTGAACCTTTCTTCACCTCTTCTCCACGTGCAGCTAGAAACTCCTCTATGCTTCCTGGCTCACCAAACCACCCCAGGTGATCAGCAATCAAGTGCAGATTATTACAGCCACCACATCGAGCCACCACCACACCCTTTTCATATGATTCACGACACATTGTCTTCATGTTTCTGGTTTCACATACCTTGCAAGTAAACATCATGGCAAGATCATGTCGTGGGGATATTTTAAAGTTAGATGTGGCATTGTAAGATACCGAAGACTTATTATCATCGATTGGGTTAGAGAGTGCACTTGCGGATCCAGCCTTTAAATTACAAGTTCCATTTTTATCCGCATCTTCGATTACTTGGTTGCTGGATTCTACAAGAGTTTGAAGTCCTCGTTTACGGAATTCAGCTCTGCCCAATAATGAACGTGCAATTGGAAGAATTTGGTTCGAGGGTTCTGCAACATATATTAACAATAAGATAGTTATTCATAAATATTACAGGATGAGTCCCTGTATGGCAGTAAGATATGCTGGCTACCAAAAATAATGCATAAATAATAGTAGCATGAAAGAGCTTAGCAAAAAGGATCCATTTATGGGAAAGTAACAGTTTACAGCATGAATACAATAACTCGTTACACTCAAACCACAACCAAATATTTTGTGATCACCAAAATATTTGTATATAGCAAGTCTGACAATTTAGATGCCTTCAGTGGTATCCTTACCTTATATCCTATCCTAAAACACCAAGGACAAAGAATAGATGTTCATATGCTGGTATGTACTAATTCCAAACATTAGTAAAGAACTAGAAGCTTTGAAGATGGTGGCGCATTACTATTACTCAAGTCACTAGGAGGTAGATTTCTCTCATGTATTTTTGGCCTTTTTGAAATGCTTCATTTGTTGGGGTCACATCAGTCAACTAATTTCAAATACTTATCAACACATACATTATATCCTATATGTAGCAAACACCCACTACAACTATTAATAGTAAAGAACTCCATGAACTGTACACATAATTATCAGCGTTAGTTGTTGACTAGACGTCCAATAGGTACGATATAAAGAAATGACTTGCTGCCTTTTAAGCCACCTAGGTGTACATCTTAAGACCCGTGTCCTAGTTGCTAAGCCATTAGAGCATCTCCAATAGGAGCACCCTTCAGGGGTGCCAACCAGTGTTCTAAAAATCGGCCGATTAACTGGTTAATTGGAGTTCGTACGGATCTCGTCTCGATTAATCGGATATCAGGTCAAAGTGTGTTTTTTTTAAATCGGTCAAAAGTCAGTCGATTCGGTCAAAAATTGGTCAGTTCGGGTCAAAAATCTGCCAGTTCGGTCAAAATGTGAAAATTAATAAAAAAATATTTTTTAATGAAAATTTGAAATTTAAAATAATAGTTAATATTTAATAATAAATATTAACTTATATTGTCTATCACATGCCCCTAAATTCTAATTTTTAATAACTGAATATGTTTTTTCAATTAAATTACTTTTATTTCTCCTGAAAATACACTCGATTGATTATTTTCTGTAATTGATTTGCTATGTAACTAATTTTCGCAGATCGCGAATTTATATTTAATTTATATATAGTAGGTACTAATTTCCTAGCTACTAATTAGTGAGTATTTAATATTATGCATAAATCAACTATAAAAAATATGTATACACCACCTAAATATCAAATATAAATATGAATTAGTGATGTGCGGTATTATTTTTGTAAATCTTATGAAAACTTAATGAAATTTAAATAGAAAATTATATATTATTATTTAATTAATTAAATTAATTCCGATAAATGCTCCGATTAATCACCGATCATTCGATTAATTACTGAAAGGTAGCTCCACCGAACAATACCATTTTCCGAATTTTAAAACACTGTTGCCAACACATTAAAAATAATAATATCTAATTTTAACTTCATCCATCTCATATTTGGCACCCAGCACCCTCCCAACTCCAATAGTAAGCACTTCACACAAGGTGCCTAAATGGCCCTCCACATAAGTTAAATATTTACTTTTATGTGACACATAAATAGAAGAAAAATTAAAATGAAACAACGTAGGTACGAGTCATATATACTTTCAATACAAGGATTTGGCAACTTCTCGTGCACCTTTGCAACTCCCATAGGGAGGCACCCAAGCGTTTCATGCCACATAGATCTTGGCACCCTATTGGAGATGCCCAGTGTTGTCTTGCCTCAATAACCAACAAGTGTGCCTTAATTGTAACAATACTCCAAGAACATGTTTAGCCTAGCTTTAAGTGGCTTCCGATTTAAGTTAAAAAAATGTTTGGGTAGCATGTTAAAAATTGCTTAAAGTTCAAAAAATGAACAAAAAGTCAAAAGTTAATATGTGGTACATTTTTTAATAAATCTAATAGATTTTTATAAATAAATGATAATTGGTAAAAAGTAAACTAAAAGTAAAACAAAATATATTTTATTATCTGATTCCATCAATCTAAAATACTACCTATAAGCTATAGGTCCAAAAAATAACCACTGAAATATGATCTACAATTCAAAAAGTACATTATCTAATAATTATTCAAAATCTACTTCTAAAAACCTAATCAAAATAAATTCAAATAATTTTGAATTATTATCTCCAACACTCCCTCTTAACTCAAAATTTTTAAAATTTGCTTTGACCAGTAATGTACTTCCCATCACCACCACCATTGTTCTTTAAAGAGCACTTGTCTCCCTAAGTTCATTAATTATGCAGTGCATCACAATGTACACAGTCAACTGAGTTCTGACTAAGAGGAAAAAAATCAACTTTGACGTTATGAGATCATGAGACCCAACAAAGTACAACAACAGGAACAAAATATAACATGATGGAGAGCTGGAAAAGGGGCAGGAAAAGGATTTAGGATTTAAAAGAATGGGAAGCAACTAAGAGAAGGGTTATCAGCTTCTTGTTGGGGAAAGATACAGTGAAGAAAACACAGGTAGTCTGGCGTTACAAGGAATACAAGATATAAATATATAATAACTATGTGAAAATTTTCATCCTTTAAGAGGAAGCCTAGGCATCCTAGGACTAAACGCTGGCTCACTAAAATTTTGTAACAAATACTTTTATATCATATAACAAGATGATCAAAGATGTCCTTTTAAAACTCGTAAATCAAACTTCGCTATAGTTGATAACTTGACCTACTCGCTACCAATATCATCATCGATACAGCTTATTACCAATATTCTTCTTCTTCAATAAAGGTCATCCAATCCACACAATGTATTCATGTTGATTAATACTTTTACTTCAATTTCACAGGAGGACAGTAAGAACACATACACGTTAGAATTCTTAATACCTAAGTAGCTAAGACCAAGCCTAGGCACTCACACAAATACACAGTTACCACTATCTCACCTCAACTCCTTAAAAATGTATCCTTCGAAATCACATAAAAACCGAAAAACCATTACCCTAGTCCCTAAATCCCTAACATCCTATACATAAAACCCCTTTCCATTTGAATTTTACTAGTGTACCTACTAGCTACATTATTTCCAATTTGATCATATGGGTTTATAAAACAATTATGTAATTTACCTAATTACCCACCTGCACCATCACTAATGCAGCCTAGTACCATCATCACCATAAACTAAAGTTTCCCCCTTTTCGAAAATTCGCCATTCATAAACTAAAATTTTGCCCATTGCCCAAATAATTATCCAGTAATTGAATTTTACATATTTTTATGAATTCAGCACCAAAGAACCACATATACGGACATACATATCTCAAGATTTTACAGTTTGAGTGAGCAGAAAAGATACAAGAAAAGCATGAGGATAGATACATAAATATGTAAGTATATAAAAGGTGAAAGCTTTACCAGTACGGAGGGGGAGGGGAGGTTGGTTGGTGAGGAAGAGAGAGAGAAGCCGCCGCTGCAATTGTTTAGCCGCCATCATATACGCAGCTTATTCTTCGTCCTACAATGAAACAATAAATATGTGTGGGGCTAAATGGAGTAAAATTTGACTTGAGGCAGTATTTTAAAATTACCACTAGACCCTTATACCAATGATTATATCAATTAAATGTCTTCCTTATTAATTAAATGCACTTTGACTATTTATTAAATACCGAATTTTCAGTGGGCACACCATAAGCACAAAAATCTATAAATTTGACTTGTGTTTATTGGTCAACACTTATTAATAATGGTCATTCACAACATCAACATCAATCAAAATACTCGAAATTTATAAGTTTTAGTGTTTAGCATGGGCTCAAGGGGACACACACCAGACAAACTCATTAAATATTATTCCTAATATCTCGAATGACGTGCGACATGTTTAGTATGTTTTTCATGGGTTTGCCAATTGTACGACGCTAATATTACGTAATTTCACTTAATTCCAGATACTCTCTTCGTCTCAATTTATCTGTCTTGTTTGACTTCTTACGGTCAAATTGACCAAATTTTGACTTCAAATTTCATATAGTATATAATCGAAAAAAAATATAAAAATTATATCATTAGAAAGTACACGTAATCTACTTTAATATGTATTCTTCGGTTTTTCAAAATAATGAAAGATTGATATTTAATTTACGGTCAAAGTTGAGTCAATTTGACCACAGAAAATCAAACATGACAGATAAATTGGGATGGAGGGAGTATATCTTTTCAAAACATTGACCTTAAAAATAGACACGATAATTTTAAACATGAAATGATTTACACTATATAAAATGACAAAAAAAATAATTAGTATTTATATTTGACTTTTTAGTACACGAATACGAATGTACACGGTCGAGATTTAGTGGATACGCGACTCGACACGAAGTATACAATATAAATAAATATTATAATTAAATGTTAATATTTATAGTGAATATATGTATATTTATAATATTATAATCTTATACTTTTATTCATTTATTTCATTAATTAGTATTTTAATATTTGTCAATTTTACACGAAAAATGTTATACAAAACGAAAGTACACGAATACTAAATTAATTTAAATTGAATATTTTGGTACAACATCCATGTCAGAATGAGTTCTCGGAAAATCGGCCCGGCTATTTAAATTTTGAAACCATAATGGACTAAAACTTATTTCCTAGTTTATAAACTTGAGTAAAAATAACTTACGTTTTGAATTGTATTATATGTTTTAATAAAATTTAGCTTTTTTTCTTTATACTTGAAAGTTAAAAAATATAAATATAAAATTTTTACGTTATCTTAAAAAAAATGAACTAGATGCTTAAAATTTAGAAATGGCAATCACAGATAGTACTATTTAATATAGCGGTGTATCATTAATACACGTTAATGCATTAGTGTGAATGTATTAAATTGCCGGAGTTTTAGTGAACTCACTGAAAATGAGTTAAGGTTATTAGTGTAATTTCTGCTTACTGCACGAAATAAAAATTACTGCATTTAGCAATCAAGATAAATATATATACTCAGCTTATTACTCTTTTATATTCTTTAAATAAATACTAGTAATACTGCACGTATTGTTTCAGTGAAATCGTAGAAAATGAGTTAAGGTTATTAGTGTAATTTCTGCTGACTGCGCGAAGTTAAAATTACTGCATTTAGCAATCATGATAAATATATATGCGCAGCTTATTACTCTTTTATATTCTTTAAATAAATACTAGTTCTATTGCACGTATTGTTTTTAATATTATATAATTTTTGTATTTAATTTGAAATAAAAAATTTAAAGTCTAAAATTTATTTATTAGAAATTTTTAATAATATAATTTGATAATTATTTTAAATATGCATTTGTATAATTTAGTAAAATTTTAGTTTCTAAAAAAATATCACTCATCGAATTTTTTTAATTTTTTTGAAATTCGTAGGCGTGTTTACAAAAGATAATTATGTTTTAATTAAAAAATAATCTTAGCTCACATCAATAATAAACGAATTATATTTACTTGGTATACCGAACAAATCTTACTAGTTATAAACAAATTTATTTTTTGATTCAACTTGTTTAAATCCGGATCAATAATAAAAAGTTTATGTATCGGTAATTAAAAATTTATAATTACCCGAATAAAAGTGCATATTATTTTAGTTTAACTGGTATATTTATTTTCTTATTTTATTTTGATTTATCAAGAATCAATTGTATAATTTTTTTAGCCCGGATGAATAACATGTATTGATTTAGTTTAGTAAAACGCAATTATAATAACTAAGGAATCATCTCTATTTTCATTTTATTGAAATAGCTTTGGATATTATAGAAATTGAAAGAACCCCGTAAATATATAAACTCAAACATTTTACACATATATTTGCAATCAAAATTTTAATATTTTGGAGTTATCCCACAATCCTAAACCTACATTATACCTAACAACGCATTAGGTGGACTTTAATTTTATTTTAACACGGATAAATAATATAAGAATTACCTTTAGTTTAAATTTAATTTTAGTTTTAGCGTAGATCAATAATATACATTATTTTGTTTTAGCCTTAGACCCATTATATTAACCATCTAATTACATTTAGTTTGTTTCTTATTTTATTTTAGCTCTAGTTATATATTATTTTATTTTAAGCTGAATATATAATATTTTTATTTTATTCTGATGACATTATATCGACCAACGCATTATGTTGTAGCCCGGTTTGATAAGATATTTTTTAGGTAGATCGGTAGTATTTATTATATTGTTTTAGCCTGAGATAATAAATCTTGGTTTTAGTTTCAGACCTGTTATGTCAACCAAATTCAATTAATTATATTTAATTTTTGTTTAATTTCATTTTAGCCCGAAATGAATATTAATATATTTTAGACTAAATTGATAGTATGTATAATTTTATTTTAGTCTAATTACATTATATCTGCCAAACGAAATTACTTTTAATTTATTTTGTTTTAACTCGTTTATTTTTATGTTTTAGTGCATTATATCGACCAAACGAATTTGTTTTCAAATTTTTATCAATCTTTATTATTTTACTTTAATCGAGGATGCAAATCCAACTAATTGTACGTAATTTTTTTTATTTAGGAATGGATTAATACTGTAATTTTATTTAATGTTATATATTATTTTATTTAAATGAAAATCATAAGACATATTACAATTCTATTTATATTTTTTATACTGTGAATAGTAATCTATTTATGAGAGTATTTTATTTTAAATATTACTATAATTACGGTGACCAGACCGACGACCAACCAAAATTTCATTATTTCGTCTTTAATATACTGGGCAACAATTGGTATCAGAGCACACTGATAAATTTAAAATCAAAAATGAACTAAACATGTCTCTGAACAAGTATGAAAGCATTAAAATTCCCATTCTAAAAAAGACTGAATATCCAACATGGAAGGTGAAGATGCTCATGTACCTGGAAGCTACAGATCCAGATTATCTAGACGTAATCAATGATGAACCCTTCATGCCAACAAAACCGGTGCCTGCAACTCCTACTGTTGTTAAACACTATCAACTGAAGGAGAAGACCAAATGGACACCTGAAGAGAAAGTAGTTGTGCTGAAAAATGCAAAGGTAAGAAACATTTTGCATAACAGTCTTGATTTTGTAATGTCAAACAGGGTCATAGCCTACAAGACTGCCAAAGAAATCTGGGATGCTCTTGAAACTCAATGTCAAGGAACCATGGCCATCAAGAAGAACATAAGGGTTGTTCTGATTCAAGAATATGAACACTTTGAGGCCAAGCCTGATGAAAGTCTCACTGACATCTATGACCGATTTCTGAATCTGCTAAACAATATGTCTTTGGTGGGAAAGGTGTATGATCGAGAGGATTCAAACACCAAGTTTTTCAGAGCATTGAGTGAAGAATGGGAGACTCAGACTTCAATCATACGACATCAGTATGATCTTGACGTAATTACTCTGGATGAAGTCTATGGCATGCTGAGAACTCATGATTTGGAGGTTCAGCAAAGGAGAGAGAGAGAGAGAGAGGAAAAGCAGCAAAGGGAAATATGTTGCTTTGAAATTTAATGATAAAGCTTCAAAAGAAAAGTCTGTTGGAGCTGTACGAAAGAAGAACAATTTGCCATAATCAGATACTGATGATTCATCATCAAATCCTGATGATGATACTGATTCTGAAACTGATGAGAATATGAAAGATTCTGAAGTCATGCAAATGACCGCATTGCTGGTTAAGGGCTTCAGGAGAATGCAATTCAGGAAGTCTAGGAACAACTAAACTTCATGAAGAAGTTCGCTGGAGGTGAAAAGAAGTCAACTGGGAGGAAAGATGGAAAGGAATCTAAAGCTGGGAAGCTAGACAGGACAAAGATCAAGTGCTACAACTGTGATGAACCTGGTCACTTTGCCTCAGAGTGCAAGAAAATAAAGCATGATAAAGGGAAGAGCAAAGCCCTGATCACTTCAAGCAAGAATTGGATTGACTCCTCTGACTCTGAAGGTGAAAACACATGCTATGCACTGATGGCCAGTCTTGATGATCCTGCTACTTCTGAGCCTAAGGTATAAACTCATTTCTTCTCTTTTGATACTGTAAATATATCTGAATTGAAATCTATTCTTAAATATTTGCATGGTAGTTTTAAGAATAAGACTCTAGAAAATGATAGACTTATAACTGAAATTAAGACCTTGAAATTTAGGAATGATCAGTTAGAGTCTGACTTAATTCATCAGATAGAGTTGAAGAAGGAATGTGAGAGAACTAAACATACAATTAAGATTCTTGAGGCTAGATACAGTATGCTAGAAAAGGATCTAGAAAATGAAAGAAAAACCCTTAAAGCCTGGACTGATTCAGGCAAAAATGTTCATGAGATGATCTTAAAGAAAAACTGGAAAGAATGCTTAGGCTATAAAGATGGAATTAAAGATGTTGACACTGAAAATAAAATTTCCCTTAAAACTCCTGTTAGGTTTATTTCATCAGAAACTGATGAACTCAAATCCACTTTTGAAAAGGGTTCAACATCAGTATCACAAGAAAAACTGGTAAATGATAAAACTCAGAGAAAGAAAAGCAAGGAAATTATTAGGTATGTTAAGAAAGAAAAGAACATAACACTTTTGTCAGCAAGACAATTGAAAAAGAAAATATTTGAGGTTACTGACAAACCTCAAGCAAAGAGTCCTAAAAGAAACAGGAATGGTAAGTAAGGTATTTCTAAGGATTCAAATTACAAGGTTGTTCCCAATGCTCCTAGGAAAACTTGTTTTAACTGTGGAAATACTAATCATCTTGCTATTGATTGCAGGAAGAATAAGAAAAGGAAAACTGCTATTCCTGAGTCTGGTGTTAGGGGTAGATCAGTATTTTATAAACCACAAAATCCTTGTTTTCATTGTGGTAGTAGTTGACATTCGATTTATACTTGTAGTTCTTATCACAAGTTGTATCACAATTACTATGAACCTTTGCCTAAGTTTAATAAAGTTGCTTGTGTGATTAGTTATGTTGATTTTACTAAACTTGCTTCTGACAAGACAAATCCTGACAAAGGAAAGACTGTCAAAAGTACTCATGACACACAAAGGCTTAAGTTGTCCAAAAAGAGGACCCAACAAGTATGGGTCCTTAAAAATCCTTCAATTTAATTATTCTTCTGATTGCAGGGTAACAAGAAAAATACACCTGTCTTGGATAGTGGATGTTCAGGACACATGACTAGAAATAAATCCCCGCTGTCAGAATTTGAGAAGAAGGTTGGCCCAGATGTATCTTATGGAGATGGAAATGTAGGACATACTATGAGATCTGGCAACTTGATAATTGGAAAGGTAGCAATAGAAAATGTAGCTCTGGTGGAAGGACTGAAGCATATCTTTTGAGCATCAGTCAAATCACTGACAGAGGTTATCATGTTGTATTCTATGACTCACACTGCGAAGTTGTTCATAACAAGTCAAAGAAAATTGTCTTGATAGGATACGGATATGGAAACATTTATGAAATAAGGCTACATGAAAGTCTTGAAAAGGAAGCTACTTGCCTTATCTCTAATGCATCAGTAGATGAGAGCTGGAACTGGCATAAGAAGCTCTCACATCTCAATTTTAACTCAATCAATGAACTTGCCAAGAAGGAGCTTGTAATAGGATTGCCAAACATGCTATACTCAAGTGATGGTCTTTGTGATGCTTGCCAAAAGTCTAAACAAAGAAGAGTATCTTTCAAAAGCAAAACAGAATTCTCTATCTCTGAGCCATATCACATGCTGCACCTGGACCTTTTTGGACCAGTGTACATAATGTCCGTCAACAAGAAAAGGTACACACTTGTAATTTTTGATGATTTCACTAGATATACATGGGTTTATTTTCTACACAGAAAAGATCAAACTCCAGAAATTCTTCTGGACCACATAAGGCAAATTGAAAATGGATCTACTCACAAAGTGAAAATCCTGAGAAATGATAATGGCACTGAATTCAAGAACTCAAAGATGGAGGAATTCTGTAAGTACAAAGGCATAGAGCAATAATTCTCAGCTCCTGGTACACCTCAACAAAATGGTGTTGTTGAGAGGAAGAACAGAACCTTAATTGAAGCTGGCAGAACTCTGCTAGAAGAAGCAAAACTACCCACTTACTTCTGGGCTGAAGCAGTAAATACAACATGTTATACTCAGAATGTCACTCTGATAAATAAACATGGTGTTACTCCTTATCAAATGTTAAAAGAAAAGAATCCCAATCTCAAACATCTTCATGTATTTGGATGTAAGTGTTTTGTTTTGAGAACTCATACTGATCAGGTTGGAAAGTTTGAATCAAAGGCTGATGAAGGAATCTTTGTTGGATACTCACCATCAAAAGCTTATAGAGTGTTCAACCTAAGAACACACACTGTAGTAGTCTCCATCAATGTATCTTTTGATGATAAGAAGATTCCTGGTTTTGAAGAAGACACTCATGAAAGTTTAATCTTTGCAAATGAAAAAGCATTGTTGGAATCTGGATCAAACTCTAATGAACTGTCAAATCCTGACGATCCAAATTCTGACACTCCTACAGATTCTGAAGATAATCATTGTGCTAATGAGCCTGTACAAGTTGAGGGGGAGCAACAGCAAAGGTCAGCTGATGATACTAACACTGAAGAATCATCTCAAAGTTCTTCTCAATTTAATGTTGATTCAACATCAAAAGAACATGAGTCAAGTCCCAATAATTCATCAGGAAATAACCCAACAGATTCAGGGGGAGCCTCAAATGGATTTGATGAGGCATAAAATTTAGGGGGAGCATCTAGTTCCATAAGGATACTTCCCAGTGCCAGAAAATGGACTAAGGATTATACTCCTGATTTGATCATTGGAAATCCTGATGATGGTGTAAAGATAAGAAGTGCAACTCAGAATGAATGTTTATATCATAATCTACTTTCAAAAGAAGAGCCAAAGAAAGTAGAAGATGTTAGGTCACACAACACTGTAGAAGGGGGTTGAATACAGTGTTTATACACTCAAATCGATTTAACACAAGTATGTAACAAAGATCAAGTATATTGAATAAACTCTTGTTACAATAAGAACTGTTGTTCTCTCTCAGTGATGAACAAATATCACTAAGAGCTGCTAGGTTACAATGTATAATCTTCTCGATAATGATATTCATACAGTGTAAACCCTAAGTCTGTGTTTATATAGTACACAGTTACAAGATAACTTCTAATTGATATGGAATACAATTCTGTCTCCTAAAATATATCAATAAGATATCTTCTACAAGTCTTCCAGTCTTCTAACTCTTTCCATGCATATCTTCTTTTGTTTTAGTCTCGATCTTCCACTGTAAATCAGTTTCCTTCCTTATATGAAAGTCTTCCCGCACTTAAGTTCTGATATGACCTTAAGTTCTGATATTAAGTTCTGACTTCCAGTAAGTCCTGATTTCAGTAAGTCCTGATATGTCCTGTTTATTAAGATCTGAAAACTAAATATGAATCATATTAGACATGACATCTCAAATATATCTAATAATCTCCCCCAACTTGTAAATTATGCAAAATATACAAGTTAATAGATTTGATGATGTCAAAAACATTTAAGTACAAATACAAATAAGAGTTTAACTAGATAACTAACTACAACTTACAGTCCTTGTAGCTTTTACCAATCTCACTGAGTCAATCTGAATCCATAATGATTCTTGACAAAGCTTGTTATCAGCTTTTCTTCTTTAATCCTCAGGACTTGAGAGTGTAGTCTTGACTTGCTTCATCTCTTCATTCTGACTTCCAATCTGGTATATTGCAGTCCTTAAAGCGGAGATATGGTTTCTTTCTAAACCATCATTCAGTCTTATTACCCTGGGATGAGAAGAATCTTCATTATAGCATATTCATTTCCCTTTCAGAATCACTTCAAGCTTAGCAGAATTCTTCTTCATTAGAATTTCACTTCCATCATCTTCAACAATATTTGGAATGAATTTTGTAACTCTTGAACCAGAAATTCTAGCTTTATCTCTGATAGTCTTCAATATAAAGTTTGACCATCTCCTGGTAATATCAGACTTTACCTCTAAAAGGTAATGAAAGAATTGAAGTTCTTTTAGTGATTTGTTTAACACATCTGATTCTGACATTTGATATGTCCTTCCATCTTCAAGAAATAGAATCAGATTTTCCTTGACATTGTGCTTGTTATGAGCATCCAGTACCACTTGAACAGGGATAACCTTATCAAGGTGTTTCTGTGTAACATCTTCAAGAGGCCTGTTAGTTAATATAAATGGATCTCTAGTAAGCACTTCAACTCCTGTTTTAATCTTAGCTTCATCAAAACCTAGTCCAGCTCTGTCTCTTGCTTCTCTGGCTTTCAATCCAACAGTCATGAAATTAGATAACAATTGGCTTTTCTTTGGATCTGATGGTTTGACATTTTTTCATAGGAGTTTCTTTTTGTAGCTACTTTCATCTTGTCAAAATCAACTTGAGCACTGTCAGAGGTTGATGTCTTGATGATTTTATCAGAACTTGTTGTTCTTGTTATAGCTTGATGTTCTTGACTTTGAACAACTTGAGCCTTGTCAGAGGTAGTCTTTGATTCTTCAGAAATCTTCTTTCTTTTCAGAGTTTGAACATTTTTATCTTCAACAAGAAAATCATCAAGTACTTGAACCATTTTGCACACTGGTTTTATCAGAATTTGAGGAATTTTCATCTCCAGTGGCTTGATTGGTTCATCAACTTTTCCTTTCCCTTTGTCTTTGGGATCAATATCAATCTGTGATCTAGTCTTGGGTTTTGATGCCTCGGTATTTGACTTCTCCTTGATCACAATGCCTTTTTCCTTAGGCCTTGGAGGTTTCTTTGAAACAGAAGCTTTTGGCTTTAGATTTTTCTTTTCAGCTTTAAATCTAGCTTCTTCCTCCTTGAGATTTTCTAAATCCATTCCTGGATTATGCTTCATAAATAATCTTCTAGCAGTTTCCTCATCAAGTGTCTGAATCTTGTGGTCATTATAGTAGACAGTAGTCTGCTTTCCCTTGAGCTTCAGAGTTTGCATAAACTTTTGAGAATCTTGACTTCCACCTTGTATCAGAACATCAGGCTTTGTCATCAGACTTTGCTCATCAGAACTTGATATCAGATTTTGAGTATTAGTACTTGCTATCAGATTTTGAGTTTGAGCAGCTTCAGAACTTGTCTTCTTTTGAATAGAATATTTGCTTGCATCAGTAATTAGTTTCCTTGAAGAAACCTTGTTGCTTTGCCTTTTACTTTGAACTTGACCTCTACCCTTGCTAGGGTTTCCCTGGTCATCAGCTTCATCATCTTTCTTCTTTAGTATTTGATCATTAGAGCATTTGGACTTAACTATCTTCTCCCCCTTTTGGCATCATCTGATAGTAGGAGTGAGAGAAGAAGTTCAACTGAAGATTAGATCTCATCCAATTGAGCCTGTTGAGAAGCTTGATTATCCAGAACCTCAGAGATTTGGGCCTGTTGCTTCTCTTGAGCTTTCTCAATTGTATCTACTTTCTCAATTGTAGGTCTGATAATCCCTGTCTTGTCAAGCTTGATTTGCATATCTAGCTTGTTAAATGACTTTTGTAGTGTATTCGCCTTTACTTGAGTTTGAGAGTGAAGACCTTGAAGGTTCTTGGTAGATAGAGCAGTGACCTTGAAGGTTCTTTGCAATGTGCTCTGTCAGAACTTTAGAACTTGGAATGAAATCAGAATCATTCCACTTCTTGGTCCACTCTACTCCTCTATAAGTTTCATCCCAAGGTATAGGAGCATCCCGTTCAACAAATTTCTTGACCAATGCTTCATTTCCAAGTACATGAGCTGGAGTATGAACATAAATACTGTCTTCAGAACTTGAAGAGGACTCAGTATGTTCTGACAGCACTAGAGTGTGTGAAGCAACTGGAGATTCAGGAATGACTTCATCTGGATTCTGAGCATCAGAATTTTTCTCCAGAATAGGTGTTGTCGGAGTATATGATATCTCAGCATCAACATTTAAAATTGGAGAATGAGTTGGAGATGTATGAGCTGCTGTAGGAGCTTCCAAATACAGAATAGTAGGAGTGTGCAGCCTGTTGATGTCAATTTCAGGACTTAAGTCTGAATCTTCAACTGTAATATCTTTATGAAGAGGAGTGACTGGAGTTGTAACCCCTGTATCAGGAATAGTGTCTTGGTCTTTAGCTGGAGGTGGTAGAGATTCAATTATAATTGGCTCTTTTGAGATCAGAAATTCCTGATCTCCTTCCTCAGCTTCTTCAGTATCTTCTGATGGAGGCTTAGCCAAATGCCTCTTAGCCCTTATTTTCTTCAATCTCCTTGCTAGAGAAGGAGTTGCTTCAGCAACATCAGAACTAGCAGTTTTCTTCCTCTTTAAAGTATCAGAACTTTGAGCTTCAGTATTTACCTGATGGGTTGACCCTTCAGTTCTGTATCTTTCTGAAAAACTAAATTTTCAGCTTCATTAGTCACAAGTTCTGATGTTTTAACATGTGCTTCCTCCTCATCATCAGATTTATCCCTGATAATCATCTTTCTTCTCTTTTGTGGAGGTTGAGGAACATACTTTGCCCTTTTGGGCCTGGAAGGTGAAGGTCTGATGGTAGGTGCTGATGGTATGTTGGAATTTGGAGGGGTCTCAAAATAATTTTCTTATTATCAGCAGATAATAAGTCAATAAAGGCTCTCTTAGCAAGTTTAAACGGGGAAAGCAACTCACTTGCTAATTGGGGTGCATCAGGGTTACAAAAGCTGTAAATAAGTTGACAGAATCTAGAAAAATATACAGTATTTCTATCTTCTGTCAACCTATCCCCTATGAATCCTAGTACACCAGTAGCAAAATCAAAATGAGATTGAGTAATCAGAGCATACCCAATTTGCTGACTGAGGATAGGAATTGCATCAAAGTTTGAACACTTGTTTGCAAAGGTCCTTGTGATGCAATCAAAGAAGAAACTCCACTCCCTCCTGATGTGGGGTCTTTTTAGTTGTCCAAGCTTTGCCAGAGTTTTCTTATAGCCCAGATTGGCCATTAGTTGTTGAAGAACTGGCTCTTCAACTGTTGAATATGTACAGTTTTCTGGCAGATGGAGTGTCAAACTGTGGTCAAAGTTACCACATGGGCATCCTCCTCTGTTGTAAATACTATACTTGGAGACCCATTGGCACCACCATCATCATACACTCCTGACCTCCAGAACTCCAACACTTGAGTTCCTGAGAATGAGTCTGGTTGGGTCAGTGCATAGCCTATTTCATTCTAGACAAAAAGTCTTGGATGTAGTGAAGTTCTGATGGAGCTTCATCCTTAGAGAGAATAGCTGAGTAGTTGTTAGGAACAAACTTAGCTCCATTGAAAATAACATTTTTGGTGCCATTTCTGTTAAAAATCAAGCAAGAAAAAAAGTGTTTGCAAGGTGTTTGATAAAATGCCTGTAAGAAAATGAGCTTCAGAGAATATTAGTGGGTGAGAGAAAATAAGAGAGATAAGAGAATGAGAGAAGTAGGTAAAAGATTATAAAATCTTTTAACTTTCTTATTTATACAGCCCACGTGAAGTAGGGTAGACAGTTTACACCTGGAAATATGTGAACAGTCAATAGTTAAAGCAGGAGTTAGTAGGCACGGGAAATAAGTAATAATTACTATGCACATGCAGTTTTTAAAGACAAACACGTTTACCACTAACCCAAACGATTATGGCTATTTTTATTTCACCTAATTATATTCTGATTAAATATGACCATTTCAGTATTTACCACAAATAAGTCAAGTAAAAAGAAATAATGCCACGTAAGCATCAGAGTTTCCATCAGAATTTAAAATCAGAACTTGACTATTATCAGATTTTATCAGTCATCAGAACATGGCTTCTGTACTCAAAAAGTGAAAGTCTTTTTCTGTGATTCTTCATACAAATACTGACTTGTTTCTTCAGAGTTTAATCATCAGAACTTCCATCAGAACTTATCCTCAGAATTTATGCAAATGACACTCAACTGTTTGTCAAAAATAACTTAATCACCACAGTAATTTTCATCATTCATATGGAGTGAGAGTGTGTGCATTAACAAAATATCAGATAAAGATTAAAGTTTGATAAACTTCAGTACGTCTTAGAAATAAGGCATAACTAAGAAAAATGCTTAAAATCTGTCATTAATAATGAAGTCTACTATAGGATAAATTTGTGCATGAGTCCACCTCAACTGTTTGTGCTCATTTTATGCATCTTTTAGAATTCTTTTTCACAGTGGCTTCTCAGTGTAAATGAGTCACAACTGCTATCATAATTTATGCTATTATCAGAGTATTTCTCCAGTAATCAGAGAATGTGAAAAGTCACCAAGAAAGATTTATTTGCTTTTCTAATGCATATTACTTAATATCAGCAATGCACTTGGGTCTTCCCTTCCACATATTTACTCTAGATCTCAAAGGAGTACATGACTTTAATTTTCTTTTCTTTTCTTTTCTTTAGATAAGTGAGGTTTATCAGCATTTAGTTTATTCTTAGATTTACTGACATCAGAATTTGACAGAGAAGAAGCAAGAATCTAGTTTGTGACTTAGTAATAAGATACACAAAGTAAATTTGACTAAGCTCAAAATCAGAATTTGCTTATGTTAATGAATTTCCACATAAATAACTAATTCAAACATGGGATTTCTAGTATGTTAAAGACTACCAGGTCAGCATCTAATACAGTAATCCGCATTGGATTGAATAGTCACAGAACATTCAAATCACTATCAGAGTATATAGATCCACATCAGATAACAATCAGCATTTAATGCATTTCAAATTTAAGCACAAATTATATGAAGATAAGACAATCTGTAAACACTGATCATAAAGTCTGATGCATGAGAACAAAAACTAAGCAGATTTAGAGAAAGAACGTGAAACCATTCCAAGTTCATTTACTAGTCTTGTAAAAGTAGCTTCACATAGTGGTTTTGTGAAGATATCTGCTAGTTGTTGATCTGTTGGAACAAAATACAATTCCACTGTACCTTCCATCACATGTTCCCTTATGAATGGTACCTAATGCTGATGTGCTTTATCAATGAGTGTTGAACTGGATTACCTGTCATAGCAATAGCACTTTGATTATCACAATAAATAGGTATTTTAGAAAATTCTAACCCATAATCCAGTAACTGATTCTTCAACCAAAGAATCTGTGCACAACAGCTTCCTGTAGCAATATATTCTGCTTCTCCAGTTGATGTGGAAATTAACTTATGTTTCTTGCGAAACCAAGAAACCAATCTGCCTCCAAGAAATTGGCAGCTTCCACTTGTGCTCTTCCTGTCTATTTTGCATCCTGCAAAATCTACATCTGAGTAACATATTACCTTAAAATCTGATTCTCTAAGATATCACAATCCTAGATCAGCTGTACCCTTGAGGTACTTGAAAATTCTTTTCACGGCTATTAAATGAGGTTCTCTTGGATCAGCCTGAAATCTTGCACAAAGACAGGTAGCATACATGATATCAGGTCTACTTGCAGTTAAATAGAGTAAAGAGCCAATTATACCTCTGTAGTTAGTAATATCTACTGATAAACCAGTATCTTTATCTAACTTGGTTGCAGTGGCCATGGGAGTGGATGCGGTTGAACAATCTTGCATTCCAAATTTCTTCAGTAAATTTCTGGTGTACTTGGATTGATTGATAAAAGTACCTTCTTCATTTTGCTTGACTTGAAGTCCTAGAAAATAACTAAGTTCTCCCATCATACTCATTTGATATTCTGTTAGGTCACACAACACTGTAGAAGGGGGTTGAATACAGTGTAGAATACAATCAAATCGATTTCAAACTCAAGTTACAGTAAATAGATATATTCGATATAATAAACTCTGTTATAATGGAACTGTTCTCTTTCAGTGATGAACAAATATCACGAGAGCTGCTAGGTTACAATGTATGATCTTCTCGATAATGATAACATATATAGTTTAAACCTATGTCTGTGTTTATATAGTACACAGTTACAAGATAACTTCTAATTGATATGAAATATAATTATGTCTCCTAAAATATATCAATCAGATATCTTATACAATTCTTTAAGTCCTCTAACTCTTTCCATGCATATCTTCTTTTTGTATCAGTCTCGATCTTCTTTCCTGTAAATCAGCTTCCTTCCTTAACTGTTAGTCCTCCCGTACTTAAGTTCTGATATCCATCTTCTGATATTTATCTTCTAATAAACTAAGTCCTGATATCCTTAAGTTCTGACTTCCAGTAATTACTGATTCCAATAAGTACTGATATTTCCTGTTTGTTAAAATCTAAAAACTAAACATGAAACATATTAGACATGGCATCTCAAATATATCTAACAATCTCCCCCAACTTGTAAATTGTGCAAAATATACAAGTTAATAGATTAGATGATGTCAACAAAATTTAAGTTCAAATGCAATAAGAGTTTAATAAGACTATTAACTACAACTTATAGTCCTTATAGCTTTACCTACTTCACTGGATCAATCTGAATCTATAATGATTCTTAACAAAATCTCTTACCAGTTTGTCTTCAGCTTTCCTCAAAAATTCAACTAACTATGCTTTGACCTGTATCAGTTCTTCATCTTTACTATCACCAATTTGATAAATGGCTGTTTTGAGAGCTTGAATTGATGTTCTTTCAAGTCCATCACCAAGTCTGATAACTCTAGGATGTGAAGAGTTTTAATTATAATATAAGCATTTTCCTTTCAGAATAACTTCCACCTTAGCGGAATTCTTCAGCATAGGAATTTCTCTTCCATCACCTTCAGTAATCATTGGTATATAGTGAGAAGTCTTTGTACTAGAGATTCTAAATAGATCTCTTATAGCCTTCAAAATGTATTCTGACCATCTTCTTGTAACATCATATTTTACTTCCAGAAGATAGTGAATATGTTAAAGTTCTCTGACAGACTTCTTTAGCACATCAGTATCAGCTAGTCTGTAAGTTAATCCATCATAGAGAAATAAAATCAATTTCTCCTTTAGATTTTCCTTATCATGAGCATCTATCACAATTTGAGCAGACAGCACTTTGTCAAGGTGCTTTTGTTTGATTTGTTTATATGGTTTGTCTGTTAACATGAAAGGATCTCTTAGAGTAACTTCTACTCCTGTTTGTATCTTCTCTTCATCAGAACCTAATCCAGCTTTATCTCTAGGTTTCTTGGATCTCAACCCAAATGTTGCAAGTTGATTCATCAAGAGATTGGATTTTGGTTCAACTGGAGTAGTTTTCTTCCATAACAGCTTCTTCTTATCATCAATTATCATCTTTTCCAAATTAATTTGATCAGAATTTGTTATTTCTTCTGTAGCTTGCTGTTTTTCATTCTGAACAACTTGAGCAGTGTCAGAGGTTGTTTTAGATTCTTCAATTATCTTTCTTCTCTTCAGAATTTGAACAGTTTCATCTTCTATCAAATCATTATCATGCATTGTAGTTTGATAGACTGGAATGGAAGAACTTATCTTTTTCTCAATCTTTAAAGGTTCACCAACCTTTTCTTTTCCTTTTGATTTAGGATCAATCTCAGTTTGTGATCTAGTCTTGGACTTTGAAGTCTCAGAATTTGACTTTTCCCTGATCACAATGCCTTTTTCCTTAGGCCTTGGAGATTTCTTTGTATCAGAAGGTTTAGACTTAAGATTTATCTTCTCAGCAGCAAATCTAGCTTCTTCCTCCTTGAGAGTTTCCAAATCCATTCCTGGATTTTGTTTTAGAAATAATCTTCTAGCTGTTTCCTCATCAAGGATCTGGATTTTAGGATTTTTGTAATAAACAGTAGTCTGCTTCCCCTTTAGCTTCAGAGTTTGAGTAAAAACTTCTAAGAGTCTTTAGATCCTGACTGAATCAGAATATCAGAATTTGACATCAGACTTTATTTATCAGAACTTGACTTCAGACTTTTAGCATTCACATCATCAGAACTTGACTTGTTATGTGTAGAAGATTTTCTTTGAACTTTTCCTTGACCTTTACTCTTATCAGAGTTTCCATAGTCATCACTTTTATCATCCTTTTTCTTCAGTATTTCAGTAGGTGAGCATTTGGACTTAACTACCTTCTCCCCTTTTTTGGCATCATCATGAAGTAAGAGAGAAAGAAGAAGTTCAACTGAAGATTGGATTCCTTCCAATTGAGCTTTCTGAGAAACTTGGTTAGCCAGGACCTCATCAATTTGGGCATGTTGTTTCTCTTGAATCTTCTCAATGGCTTCAATTTTCTCAAGAGTAGGTCTGATATATCTATTCTTGTCAAGCTTAAGCTATAGATCTAGCTTATCAGCATGTTCCTTTAGTGTATCAACTTTTTCATGAGTAGAAGAATGTAGACCTTGAAGATGTTTGGTAGATAGAGTAGTGATCTTGAGTTGTGTCTTTAAATCAGCATTTGTGAGCAACTCATCAGCTTTAGCAATATGCTCTGTCAGAATGTTAGAACTTGGAATGAAATCAGTGTCATTCCACTTCTTGGTCCACTCCACACCTCTGTGAGTATCCTCTCAAGGAATAGGTGCTTCCTTTTCAACAAATTTCTTCACCAATTCTTCCTTTCCTAGTATAGGAACTGGAGTCTCAGCAGAAATACTGTCTTCAGAACTTGAGGAAGACTCATTATATTCTGACAACACAACAGTGTGTGAAGCAACTGGAGATTCAGGAACAACTTCATGTAAATTCTGAACATCAGAATTTATCTCCAGAGCTGGTGTGGTTGATGTAGATGGTATCTCAACATTTAAAATTGGAAAATGAGTTGGAGTTTGCTGAACATCTGTAGATGGAGCTTCCAGATAAAGAATATTTGGTATATTCAAATTATGAATATCTATTTCAGAAGTTGTAGGTTGTTCTTCAACATCATCTGTAGCTTTAATAGGAGAGACAGGAGGGGTTACAACTGTATCAGTAGCAGTGTCTTTGGCTTGAGTTGGAAGGGCTTCAATGATAATCGTTTCTTGTGAGATCAGAGATTCCTGATCCTCTTCCTCAGCTTCTTCAGTATCTTCTGATGGAGCCTTAGCCAAATACCTCCTAGCCTTTATTTTCTTCAATCTCCTTGCCAATGAAGGAGTTGCTTTAGCAGCTTCAGAACTTACAAATTTCTTCTTCAAAGTATCAGAACTTTGAGCTGCAGTTTCTTTCTGAGAAGTAACATTCTCAGCTCCAACTATCACAGGTTCTGATGCATGAACCCATGCTTAAACTGTTTCCTTAAATCAACATAATTTATTATTGACCATAATTGTAATCAAAATATTTATTAAAGGATAAAGTTCAAATAGATGAAGTAAAGATTAACAAATTATAATTAGAATATTCACAGTAACATAATATGAGAGAAACAGAGACTAAATCCTGCAATTAAAGGAAATTTCATTAATATATCAAACGAGTACATATCATGAAATTTATAGATTACATGCAAAAATTACAAGATAGTCCTAGTCTAAGAATCTTAACATCAACAGCCTTAGTCCTAGTTTAAGAAGACCTAACGACTAGTTCCTCCTGTTGCTGACAAAGAGCACTGCAAGACGGATGATCCGTTCTTGCTGAAGGAGAGCATGTCTCCTTTCTTCTTCCAATCAATCAAGATGGAGCTGGTAGTCCATCAAAAAGAACAAGAGGTCTGTGTGAACCTCTTGTGGAACAGAGTTCCAGAGCTCTTCAGGAATGGCGGTGACATGCCACTCCTGTTACCAGTCATCACAACTCAACTCTATATTGAAAGTTTCATAGTTCATGAACAAGTTGAAAAGAACCATTTTTGTTTATGAAGAAGAAAAATGATGAGAATTAAAAGAGAGAGTGAGTATGTAAGAAAATGGAAGATGATTTGGCTGGGATGAATAGTCGGTTTAAATAGCCAATGGAATACCAAGGGACACGAGGACTGTTTAACGATTAAGAGTAAAAATAATGATGTCTCGTCTCCCTAGACCGATGTGTAATAATAACAGTCAGTAAAAAAATGTTAAAACGGGAGTTAATGAGCACGAGAAATAAACAATAATTACTGTGCACATGCAGTTTTTCAAGGCAAACACGTTTATCACTAACCCATAATGATTATGACTGTTTTTATCTTATTACCCAAATATATTCTGATTTAAATATGACTGTTTCAGTTTTTACCATAAATAATTCAAGTAAATAATAATGCCACATAAGCATCAAGGATTCCATCAGGATTTAATATCATAACTTAACTTATATCAGATTTTAACAGTCATCATAATATGGCTTCTGAAATCAAAAAGTGAATAAATTTTTATGTGATTCTTCATACAAATACTGACTTGTTTCCTTTAGAGTTTAATCATCAGAACTTCCATCAGAACTTGTCCTCAGAATTTATGCAAATGACACTTAACTGTTTGTCAAAAACAACTTAATCACCACAGTAATTTTCATCATTCATATGGAGTGAAAGTGTGTGCATTCAGCAAAATATCAGATAAAGATTAAAGTCTGATAAACTTCAGTAATCTTAGAAATAAGGCATAACTAAGAAAAGTGCTTAAAATCTGTCATCAATCATGAAGTCTACTATAGAACAAATTTATGCAAGAGTCCACCTCAACTGTTTGTGCTCATTTTATGCATCTTTTGAAATTCCTTTTTACAGTGGCTTCTCAGTGTAAGTGAGTCACGACTGCTTATTAGAATTTATGCTGTTGTCAGAGTATTTCTCCAGTAATCAGAGAATGTGAAAAGTCACCAATTTTTTTTTGCTTTTCTAGTGCATATTACTTAATACAAGCAATGCACTTGGGTCTTCCCTTCCACATATTTACTCTAGATCTCAAAGGAGTACCTGACTTTTATTTCATTTTCTTTTCTTTTCTTTTGATAAGTGAGGCTTATCAGCATTTAGTTCATCCTTAAGATTTACTGACATCAGAATCTAACAGATAAAAATCAAGAATCTAGTTTGTGACTTAGTAATAAGATACACAAAGTAAACTTGACTAAGCTCAAAATCAGAAATTGCTTATGTTAATGAGTTTCCACATAAATAACTAATTCAAATATGGGATTTCTAGTATGTTAAAGACTACTAGGTCAGCATCTAGCACAGTTATCCTCATTGGATTGACTAGTCACGGAACATTCAAAACACTATCAGAGTTTAAAGATCCACATCAAATAATAATCAGTATTTAATGAATTTCAATTAAAGAACAGATTTCATGAAGATAAGACAATCTGTAAACACTGATCATAAAGTCTGATGCATGAGAACAAAAATTAAGCAGATTTAGTGAAACAACCTGAAACCATTCCAAGTTCATTTACCAGTCTTGTAAAAGTAGCTTCACATAGTGGTTTTGTGAAGATATATGCTAGTTGTTGATCTGTTGGAACAAAATACAATTCCACTGTACCTTCCATCACATGTTCCCTTATGAAATGGTACCTAATGCTGATGTGCTTTGTCATTGAGTGTTGAATTGGATTACCTGTCATAGCAATGGCACTTTGATTATCACAGTAAATAGGTATTTTAGAAAATTCTAACCCATAATCCAGTAACTGATTCTTCATCCAAAGAATCTGTGCACAACAGCTTCCTGCAATAATATATTCTGCTTCTACAGTTAATGTGGAAATTGACTTCTATTTTTTACTAAACCAAGAAACCAAAATGCCTCCAAGAAATTGGCAGCTTCCACTAGTGCTTTTCCTGTCTATTTTGCATCCTGCAAAATCTGCATCTGAGTAACCTATTAGCTTAAAATCTGATTCTCTAGGATACCACAATCCCAGATCAGTTGTACCCTTAAGGTACTTGAAAATTCTTTTCACGGCTATTAAGTGAGGTTCTCTTGGATCAACCTGAAATCTTGCACAAAGACATGTAGCATACATGATATCAGGTCTACTTGCAGTTAAATAGAGTAAAGAACCAATCATACCTCTGTAGTTAGTAATATCTAATGGTGAGCCAGTATCTTTATCTAACTTGGTTGTAGTGGCCATGGGAGTGGATGCTGTTGAACAATCTTGCATTCCAAATTTCTTCAGTAAATTTCTGATGTACTTGGATTGACAGATAAAAGTACCTTCTTCATTCTGCTTGACTTGAAGGCCCAGAAAATAACTAAGTTCTCCCATCATACTCATTTGATATCTTGACTGCATTAGCTTTGCAAACCTCTTACAGCGTTTGGCATTTGTAGAACCAAATATGATATCATCAACATATATATATACCAAAAGTAAGTCATTTCCATGGTTGAGGTAGAACAATGTTTAATTAATTGTACATATGTGAAATCCACTTTCCAGAAGGAATTGAGCTAAAGTCTCATACCATGCTCTAGGAGCTTGCTTAAGGCCATAAAATGCTTTGTCAAGCCTGTAGACATGATTTGGAAATTTTGAATCTACAAAGCCTGGAGGTTGTTCAACATAGACCTCTTCTTCCAATTCTCCATTAAGAAAAGCACTTTTCACATCCATTTGAAAGACTTTAAACTTTTTGTGAGTAGCATAAGCCAAAAAGATCCTTATGGCTTCTAATCTAGCAATTGGTGCAAATGTTTCATCATAATCCATACCCTCCTGTTAAGAGTAGCCTTTAGCAACTAGCCTTGCTTTATTCCTTGTAATTATGCCATCACTGTCATTTTTGTTTCTGAACACCCATTTTGTGCCAACAACTGATCTGTTCTTTGGTCTTGGTACTAGGGTCCAGACTTTATTTCTTTCAAATTCATTTAACTCTTCCTGTATTGCTTGCACCCAATCAGCATCTTGAAGAGCTTCTTCCACTTTCTTTGGTTCAGTCTGAGATAAAAAAGAATGATAGAGACATTCATTTGATGTTGCAGTTCTAGTTCTGACACCTGCTTCAGGATCCCCAATAATTAAGTCAGGTGTATGTGATTTGGTCCACTTCCTTGCAGATTGAAGTTGACTTCTAGAACTGGATCCTCCTCCATGATCCATGTTGTCTTCATCAGCATTTTCTGATGCCCCCTGTAGTTATGCTCTCTGAGACTTCATAATTTGACTTGGATCCTTCAGGATTTGAAGTATCAGAGCTTCCAGAATTATCAGAATTTAGCTCATCAGAACTAGATGAATCAGAACTTGAAGAGCCAGTGACAGGTTCTGATGCTTCTTGAGAGTCTTGAGATGTGGTAGGATCTTCATCTTGCTCCCCCTGGACAGGTGCATTTTCCTTTGGACTTGTTACCACAGATTCAATGACATCAGTACTTACAGGTTCAGAGTTTAAGTCATCAGAATTTACAGAATCAGAATTTAAGTCTTCATTTTCAAATCTCAGCTGATCGTGATCATTGAAATCTTCAAGTCCAGTAATCTTCTTATCATCAAAAGATACATTGATAGATTCCATGACAACCCTTGTTCTTAAATTGTAGACTCTAAAGGCTTTTGTGGAAAGTGGATATCCAACAAAAATTCCTTCATCAGCTTTTAGATCAAATTTTGACAGCTGTTCAGGATGAGTCTTAAGAATAAAATACTTACATCTAAATACATGAAAGTATTTCAGATTTGGCTTCTTTTTCTTCACCATCTTATATGGTGTTTTTCCGTGCTTGTTTATGAGTGTTGCATTCTGTGTAAAACAAGCAGTCTGCACGGCTTCATCCCAAAAGTAGGTTGGCAGCTTTGCTTCATCAAGCATAGTTCCTGCAGCTTCAATGAGAGTCATGTTCTTTCTTTCCACAACTCCATTTTGCTGTGGAGTTCCAGGTGCAGAAAATTCTTGTTTGATTCCATTCTCTTTGAAGAACTCTTCCTTGATTGAATTCTTGAACTCAATGTCATTATCACTTCTTATAATTTTAACAGAATCTTTGACCAACTTATCCAGCTGTCTGACATGATCAGTTAGAGTAAATGCAGTTTCATTCTTCTTGTGCAAGAAGTACACCCAAGTGAACCTTGTGAACTATAACTATAACTATAACTATATCATATTTCTTCTTTGCAATAGACATGACATTGACTGGACCAAATAGATCAACATGCAGTAGGTGATAAGGCTCAAGAATTGATGACTCGGTTTTGCTCTTGAAAGAATATTTTCTTTGTTTTGCCTTTTGACATGAATCACAAAGGCCATCAGGAGCAAATACTGATTTTAGCATTCCTCTCACAAGATCTTTCTTTACAAGCTCATTTATGTTGTTGAAGTTTAAATGAGAGAGTCTTTTGTGCCAATTCCAGCTTTCTTCAATTGATGCTCTACTCAACAAACAGATTGCAGAACCATCAGAACTTGTTGAAAGTCTGGCTTCATAAATGTTACCATGCCTGTAACCTTTCAGAACCACTTTTCCTGTAGAATTTCTTACAGCTTCACAGTGTTCTTCAAAGAAATCCACATGATAACCTCTGTCACAGATTTGACTCACACTCAACAGATTGTGTTTAAGTCCTGAGACAAGAGCTACTGTTTCAATGATGACATTCCCAAGATTAATACTGACATATCCCAGAGTTTTTCCAATGTTGCCATCTCCATAAGAAACTCCTGGGCCAGCTTTCTCCACAAAGTCTGAGAGCAGGGCTTTATTTCCAGTCATATATCCTGTACATCCATTATCCAGTACTAGGATGTTTTTCCTGTTGCCCTGCAATCACAAAGACCACTAATGGTTAGTTTTAAGGACCCAGACTTTCTTGGATCCTTTGGCCTTTTTAAGTTTGTTAGCATTTGCAGCGGATTTAATATCAGAGTTTATGCTAACATGATGTTTATCAGAACTTATATCATACTTTGCATCAGACTTTACACTAGAATGAATTAAAGCAACTTTCTTCAAAGAAGGTTTTATTTGATAATAATCATAGTATAAACTATGATATTCCTTATAAGTATAAATGGAATGCCATAAACTTTCACAATGAAAACAAGGATTTTGTGGCTTAAACATAACTGACTGACTGACTCTTAACTCCCGATCTAGGAGGTAAAGAGTTTATATCTTTATTCATCCTGCAAAAAGAAGCAAGATGGTTAGAGTTTCCACAGTTATAACATTTCTTTCTAGGAGCATTAGGAACAGGCATATAATTATTGCTTTTATTCACACCTTCCTTTCCATTCCTATTTTTCCTAGCTGCCTTAACCTTGTTGACATTCCTTATTTCTTTCAGCTTATGCTTAAGCTGCTTTTTTGTCATTAAGCCTATATTGACTTCAACTGGTTTATCCTGTTCTAATTTGTCAGAATTTGACTTCTCCTTAACTTCTGTCACAGACTCTTTCATCTTTTCAGAATCAGACTTTACAGTTTTAGCTACAAACTTAACATGATTTATCTTTAGCTTAACAGTTTGTTTAACAACAATTGGCTCAATTTGTTCAGTTCTTTTTTCACTTTTATCATCTCCATAACCTAAGCCCTCTTTTCAGTTTCCACTACTTAATAAATTCTGAGTTGTCCTGCCATAGTTAGTCCAAGTCTCGGTAATCTCTTTTTCTTTTTCTAACTCAGTTTTGAGAGATTTATTCAATTTTAGCAATTCATCTCTAACATAAAAAGCATCATCTCTCTCTTTTTGAGTTTGATGGAACATAACTAACTCTTTTTCTAAATAATCATTCCTTTTCTTATAAGCAAGATTTTCAGAAGTTAATCTTTCACATATTAAAGTTTGATCTCTGTAGCTAATAAACATGGTTTTAAGATATAATCTCAACTCAGTAATATCATCAGTATGAAAGGCATAAGTTATTTGAGGTACCTTTAATTCAGCAGTTTCAAGGCTGCCATCAGCATTTTCCATTAAAGCATAATCCACCTCATCTTCAGAATCTGAAGAGTCTGTCCAGCTTTTTTTCTTTGTGACAAGTGCCTTGCCTTTGTCACTCTTTCCTTTCTTGCAGTCAGGAGATATGTGGCCTCTTTCACCATAATTATAGCATTTGACTTTTGAGTTGTCTCCTCTGTCAGACTTTGTACTTTTGCCTTCATACTTTCTCAACCCTTTCTTATCAGTACTTCCACCTTTCTTGAAAAAAATTCTTTCCCCTTATGAATTTCCTGTAGGCTATCTTTGTGATACCCTTCACCATAAGAGCACACAATTTCATCATCTCTTCATCAACATCTATTTCAGGTAAACATTCAGTTTCTGAATCATCATCATCAGAACTTGATGATTCTGAATCAGACTTTATGATAAGAGCTTTTCCTTTGCCTTTCTTTGAGACAACCACTTTGGGGAATTCCTCCTCAGCCTTAAGAGCAACTGTCCATGACTTTCTCACTTGTTTCTTGCTTCTTTGATCCATCTCAAGTTCATAAGTCTTGAGCATACCATAAATTTCATCAAGAGTAGTTTCATCAAGAGCATAGTTGTCTCTTATAATAGTAACCTTCAAATCTCAACTTTTAGGAAGAGCTACAAGGAATTTTAGATTTGAATCTTCAAGATCATATTCCTTGTCCACCAGTGACAGATCATTCAAAAGTTTGACAAACCTGTCATATAAGTCTGTTAATGACTCATCACTTTTTGAGTCAAAGTGCTCATACTCTTGAGTGAGTATAGTCCTCCTGTTCTTCTTGATTGCATCAGTTCCCTGACATCTTATCTCCAAAGCATCCCATATCTCCTTTGCAGTCTTGCAATGAATTACCCTGTTTGACATGACATTATCAATGGTGCTATGCAGCAAATGCCTTACCTTTGCATCCTTGGCAATGGATGAGATATCTTCAGATGTATACTCACTTTTCTCCTTTGGTATGGTCTTTGCTGGCTGATCTGCAACTACAATAGAGAGCTTGGTTGGCTTATGCGGTCCTTCATTAATTCTGTCAAGGTATTCTGGATCTGTAGCTTCCAGAAACATAGCCATCTTCACTTTCCATATGGGGTACTCAGAAGGTCTCAGTATGGGAACCCTAATAGTCTCATATCGACTGTGGATTTGAGTCTTTTAAGTTTCTTCAGTTTTGGCGGGCTTGGTTGGATTTTCTGCTTCTTCAGACATGATTGTTTTGGATCTTTACTGTATATGTGTTAACAGATATGCTCTGATACCACTTGTTAGGTCACACAACACTGTAGAAGGGGGTTGAATACAGTGTATAATACAATCAAATTGATTTCGAACTCAAGTAATAGTAAACAGATATATTTGATATAATAAACTCTGTTACAATGGAACTCTTCTTTCTCAGTGATCAACAAATATCACGAGAGCTGCTAGGTTATAATGTATGATCTTCTTGATAATGATAACACATATAGTGTAAACCTATGTCTATATTTATATAGTACACAGTTACAAGATAACTTTTAATTGATATGGAATATAATTCTGTCTTCTAAAATATATCAATCAGATATCTTATATAATTCTTTAAGTCCTCAAACTCTTTCCATGCATATCTTCTTTTTGTATTAGTCTCGATCTTTTTTCCTGTAAATCAGCTTCCTTCCTTAACTGTTAGTCCTCCCATACTTAAGTTCTGATATCCATCTTCTGATATTTATCTTCTGATAAACTAAGTCCTGATATCCTTAAGTTCTGACTTCCAGTAAGTAATGATTCCAGTAAGTACTGATATTTCCTATTTGTTAAGATCTGAAAACTAAACATGAAACATATTAGACATGACATCTCAAATATATCTAACATATTCTGACTGCATTATCTTTGCAAACCTTTCATAGAGTTTGGCATATGTAGAACTAAATATGATATCATCAACATATATTTGTACCAAAAGTAAGTCCTTTCCATGGTTGAGGTAGAACAGAGTTTTTTCAAATGTACCTCTGTGAAATCCACTTTGAAGAAGGAATTGAGCTAAAGTCTCATACCATGCTGTAGGAGCTTGCTTAAGGCTATAAAGTGCTTTGTCAAGCCTGTAGACATGATTTGGAAATTTTAAGTTTACAAAGCCTGGAGGTTGTTCAACATACACCTCTTCTTCCAATTCTCCATTGAGAAAAGCACTTTTCACATCCATTTGAAAGACTTTAAACTTTTTATGAGCAGCATAAGCCAAAAAGATTCTTATGGATTCCAATCTATAAACTGGTGCAAATGTTTCATCATAATCAATACCCTCATGTTGAGAGTAGCCTTTAGCAACCAACCTTGCTTTGTTCCTTGTAATTATGACATCACTGTCAATTTTATTTCTGAACACCCATTTTATGCCAACAACTGATATATTTTTTGGTCTTGGCACTAGGGTCCAGACTTTATTTCTTTCAAATTCATTTAACTCTTCCTGCATTACTTGCACCCAATCATCATCTTGAAGAGCTTCTTCCACTTTCTTTGGTTCAGTCTGAGATAGAAAAGAATGATAAAGAGATTCATTTGATGTTGCAGTTCTAGTTCTGACACCTGCTTCAGGATCTCCAATTATTAAGTCAGGTGTATGTGATTTGGTCCACTTCCTTGCAGATGGAAGTTGATTTCTAGAACTGGATCCTCCCCCATGATCCATGCTATCTTCTTCAACATTTTCTGATGCTCCCCCTGTAGTTATGCTCTCTGAAATTTCAGAATTTGAGTTAGATCCATCAGTATTTGAAGAATTAGAGTTTCCAAAATTATCAGAATTTGGCTCATCAGAACTTGATGAATCAGAACTTGAAGAGCCAGTGACAGGTTCTGATGCTTCTTGAGAGTCTTGAGATGTGGTAGGATCTTCAGCTTGCTCCCCCTGGACAGGTGCATTTTCCTTTGGAGTTGTTACCACGGTTTCAATGACATTGGAACTTAACCCGTCAGAACTTACAGGTTCAGAGTTTAAGTCATCAGAATTTACAGAATCAGGATTTAAATCTTCATTTTCAAATCTCAGCTGATCATGATCATTGAAATCTTCAAGTTAAGTAATCTTCTTATCATCAAAAGATACATTGATAGATTACATGACAACCCTTATTCTTAAATTTTAGACACTGAAGGCTTTTGTGGAAAGTGGATATCTAACAAAAATTCCTTCATCAGCTTTTAGATCAAATTTTGACAGCTGTTCAGGATGAGTCTTAAGAACAAAACACTTACATCCAAATACATGAAATTATTTCAGATTTGTCTTCTTTTTCTTCACCATCTCATATGGTGTTTTTCCATGCTTGTTTATGAGTGTAGCATTATGTGTAAAACAAGCAGTCTGCACAGCTTCAACCCAAAAGTAGGTTGGTAGATTTGCTTCATCAAGCATAGTTCATGCAGCTTCAATGAGAGTCCTGTTCTTTCTTTCTACAACTCCATTTTGCTGTGGAGTTCCAGGTGCAGAAAATTCTTGCTTTATTCCATGCTCTTTGCAGAACTCTTGCATGATTGAATTCTTGAACTCAGTGCCATTATCCCTTCTTATAATCTTGACAGAATCTTTGACCAATTTATCCAGTTGTCTGACATGATCAGTTAGAGTAGATGCAGTCTCATTCTTCTTGTGCACGAAATACACCCAAGTGTACCTTGTAAACTCATCCACTATAACCATATCATATTTCTTCTTTGCAATAGACATGGCATTGACTGGACCAAATAGATCAACATGCAGTAGGTGATAAAGCTCAAGAATTGAAGATTCAGTTTTGCTCTTGAAAAAAGATTTTCTTTGTTTTGCCTTTTGACAAGAATCACAAAGGCCATCAGGAGCAAATACTGATTTTGGCAGTCCTCTCACAAGATCTTTCTTTACAAGCTCATTTATGTTGTTGAAGTTTAAATGAGAGAGTCTTTTGTGCCAATTCCAGCTTTCTTCAATTGATACTCTACTCAACAGAAAGATTGCAGAGCCATCAGAACTTGTTGAAAGTCTGGCTTCATAAATGTTACCATGCCTGTAACCTTTCAGAACCACCTTGCCTGTAGAATTTCTTACAACTTCACAGTGTTCTTGAAAGAAATTCACATGATAACCTTTGTCACAGATTTGACTCACACTCAGCAGATGGTGTTTAAGTCCTGAGACAAGAGCTACTGATTCAACGATGACATTCCCAAGATTGATATTTCCATATCCCAGAGTTTTCCCATATTACCATCTCCATAAGAAACTTCTGGGCCAGCTTTCCCCACAAAGTCTGATAGCAGGACTTTATTTCCCGTCATATGTCCTGAACATCCACTGTCCAGAACTCGGATGTTTTTCCTGTTGCCCTGCAATAAAAAAGACCACTATTGGTTAGTTCTAAGGACCCAGACTTGCTTGGATCCTTTGGCCTTTTTAAGTTTGTTAGCATTTACAGCGGATTTAATTTCAGAGTTTATGCTAACATTCTGTTTATCAGAGTTTATATCGTACTTTGCATGAGACTTTACACTAGAAGGAATTAAAGTAACTTTCTTCAAAGAAGGTTTTATTTGATAATAATCATAGTACAGACTATGATATTTCTTACAAGTATAAATGGAATGCCATAAACTACCACAATGAAAACAAGGATTTTGTGGTTTAAACCTAACAGACTGACTCTTAACTCCTGATCTAGGAGGTAAAGAGTTTATATATTTATTCTTCCTGCAAAAAGAAGCAAGATGGTTAGAGTTTCCACAGTTATAGCATTTCTTTCTAGGAGCATTAGGAACATGCATATAATTATTGCTTTTATTCACACCTTCCTTTCCATTCCTATTTTTCCTAGCTTCCTTTACCTTGTTGATATTCCTAATCTCTGTCAGCTTATGATTAAGTTGCTTCTTTGTCATTAAGCCTATGTTGACTTCAGCTGGTTTATCCTGTTTTAATTTGTCAGAAGTTGACTTATCTTTGACTTCTGTCATAGACTCTTTCATCTTTTCAGAATCAGACTTTACAGTTTTTGCTACAAACTTAACAGGATTTACCTTTGGCTTAGTATTCTGTTCAACAACAATTGGCTCAATTTGTTCAGTTCCTTTTTCACTTTTATCATCTCCATAACCTAAGCCCTCTTTCCAGTTTTCACTACTTAATAAATTTTGAGTTGTTCTGCCAGAGTTAGTACAAGTTCTGATAATCTCTCTTTCCTTTTCTAAGTCAGCTTTTAGAGATTCATTCAATTTTAACACTTCATCTCTAACATATAAAGCATCATCTTTTTCTTTCTTAGTTTGATGAAGAAAAACTAACACCTTTTCTAAATAATCATTTCTCTTTTTATAAGCAAGATTTTCAGATGTTAATCTTTCACATGTTAAAGTATGATCTCTATAACTAAGGAACATGGTTTTAAGATACAATCTCAACTCAGTAATATCATCAGTATGAAAGGCATAAGTTGTTTGAGGTACCATCAATTCAGCAGTTTCAGGCCTGCTATGAGCATTTGCCATCAGGGCATAGTTCACCTCATGTTCAGAATCTGAAGTGTTTGTCCAGCTTTTCTTTGTGACAAGTGCCTTACCTTTGTCACTTTTTCTTTCTTGCAGTCAGGAGATATGTGGCCTCTTTCACCACAGTTGTAGCATTTGACATTTGAGTTGTCTCCTCTGTCAGACTTTCCTCCCTTGCCTTCAAACTTTCTGAACCCTTTCTTATCAGAACTTCCATTTTTCCTGAAAAACTTCTCGCCTTTTCTGAATTTCCTGTAGGCTATCTTTATGATACCCTTCACCATAAGAGCACACAATTTCATCATCTCTTTATCAGCATCTATTTCAGGTAAACTTTCAGTTTCTGAATTATCATCATCAGAATATGATGACTCTGAATCAGACTTTATGATGAGAACCTTTCCTTTGTCCCTTTTGAGGCAGCCATTTTAGGAGATTCCTCCTCAGCCTTAAGAGCAACTGTCCTTGACTTTCTTTCATGCCTCTTGCTTCTTTGATTCATCTCAAGTTCATAAGTCTTGAGCATACCATAAATTTCATCAAGAGTAGTTTCAGTAAGGTCATAGTTGTCTCTTATGGTAGTTGACTTCAAATCCCAATTTTCAGGAAGAGCTAAAAGGAATATTAGATTTGAATCTTCAAGATCATATTCATTGTCCACCAGTGATAGATCATTCAAAAGTTTGACAAACCTGTCATATAAGTCAGTTAAAGACTCATCAGCTTTTGAGTCAAAGTGCTCATACTCTTGAGTGAGTATTGTCCTCCTGTTCTTCTTGATTGCATCAGTTCCCTGGAATCTTGTCTCCAAAGCATCCCATATCTCCTTTGCAGCTTTGCAATTAATTACCCTGTTTGACATGACATTATCAATGGCACTATGTAGCAAATGCCTTACCCTTGCATCCTTGGCAATAGATGAGATGTCTTCAGCTATGCACTCACCTTTCTCCTTTGGTATGGTATTTGTTGGTTGATCAGCAACTGCAACAGAGAGCTTGGTAGGCTTATTTGGTCCTTCATTAATTCTGTCTAGGTATTATGGATCTGTAGCTTCCAGAAACATAGCCATCTTCACTTTTCATATGGGATACTCAAAAGGTCTCAGTATGGGAACCCTAATAGTCTCATATCGATTATGGGTTTGAGTCTTTTGAGTTTCTTCAGTTTTGGTGGGCTTGGTTGGAGTTTGTGCTTCTTCACACATGATTGTTTGGATCTTTACTGTATGTGTGTTAATAGATAAGCTCTGATACCAATTGTTAGGTCACACAACACTGTAGAAGGGGGTTGAATACAGTGTTTATACAATCAAATCGATTTAACACAAGTATGTAACAAAGATCAAGTATATTGAATTACCTCTTGTTACAATAAGAACTGTTGTTCTCTCTCAGTGATGAACAAATATCACTAAGAGCTGCTAGGTTACAATGTATAATCTTCTTGATAATGATAACACATATAGTGTAAACCCTAAGTCTGTGTTTATATAGTACACAGTTACAAGATAACTTCTAATTGATATGGAATACAATCATGTCTCCTAAAATATATCAATCAGATATCTTCTACAAGTCTTCCAGTCTTCTAACTCTTTCCATGCATATCTTCTTTTGTTTTAGTCTCGATCTTCTACCGTAAATCAGCTTCCTTCCTTATATGAAAGTTTTCCCGCACTTAAGTTCTGATATGACCTTAAGTTCTGATATTAAGTTCTGACTTCCAGTAAGTCCTGATTTCCGTAAGTCCTGATATGTCATGTTTATTAAGATCTAAAAACTAAACATGAATCATATTAGACATGACATCTCAAATATATCTAACAGAAGATGCACTCAAGGATGCAGATTGGGTCATGACTATGCAAGAAGAATTGAATGAGTTCGAAGAAATGAAGTATGGAAGCTGGTGCCTAGACGTAAGAACATGTCAATTGTGGGCACAAAGTGGGTCTTTAGAAATAAGACTGATTCTGATGAAAAAATCATCAGAAACAAGACAAGATTGGTGGCAAAAGGATATTCTCAACAAGAAGGTATTGACTATGATGAGACATTTGCTCCTTTTGCTAGGTTGAAAGCAATCAGAATCTTCTTGGCATATGCTGCTCACAAGAAGTTCAAAGTCTTCCACATGGATGTCAAGAGTGCATTTCTCAATGGAGAACTTGAAGAAGAAGTCTATGCTGAACAACCACCAGGATTTGTGGATCTTAAACATCCTGATTATGTTTACAGACTTGATAAAGCACTCTATGGACTGAAGCAAGCACCTAGAGCATGGTATGAAACCCTTGCTCAGTTTCTACTTGAAAGTGGATTCAAAAGAGTTACAATAGATAAAACCATGTTTTATCTGAATAAAGGTAAAGATTTGCTTTTAGTTCAAATTTATGTTGATGATATCATTTTTGGATCAACTAATCAAACACTGTGTAATAAGTTTTCAAAGTTGATGTAATAAGTTTCTTCTTAGGCTTGCAGATTAAACAGACTGATAATGGCATCTATATCAATTAGTCCAAGTACACAAAAAATCTACTGAAGAGGTTTAATATGCAAGAAAGTGCAACTGCAAGTACTCTTATGGCAACTGCTACAAAACTTGATCCAAATGAAGGTACAACAGTTGATGTGACAACCTACAGAGATATGATTGGATCTCTGTTATATCTAACTGCTAGCAGGCCAGACATTATATTTGCCACTTGTTTGTGTGCAAGATTTCAGGAAAATCCAAGGGAGCCACATCTTATTGCAGTAAAGAGAATTTTCAGATACCTCAAGGTACTGTTTCTCTTGGACTTTGGTATGCAAGAGAAGCTGATTTTGCATTATTTGGTTATTCATATGCTGATTTTGCTGGATGCAAAATAGAAAGGAAAAGTACATCAGAAAGCTGTCAGTTCTTGGGAGGCAGATTAGTCTCATGGTTCAGCAAAAAGCAGAAATCTATTTCTACTTCAACTGCTGAGGCTGAATACATTGCAGCTGGGAGTTGCTGTGCTCAGTTGTTGTGGATGAGAAATCAGCTCATGGACTATGGATTATCATTCTAAAAAATTCCTATTTATTGTGATAATCAAAGTGCTATTGCTATGACAGGAAATCCGGTGCAACACTCTCTTACAAAGCACATCAGCATCAGATATCACTTCATAAGAGAGCATGTCATGGAAGAAACCATAGAGCTTCATTTTGTTCCTACTGAACAACAGCTGGCTGATATCTACACAAAGCCATTACCTGAAGCAACATTTACAAAGCTTGTGAATGAACTTGGTATGGATAATTGGGACAAGTAAATTTTTATTTTATCTATTTGATCAAATCCTGATGTATATTGATCAAATCTTGATATGTCCTAAATATTGTGATTTTTAGATATTAAGCCAGAAATATTTGATGTATTCTATATTTTATATGTATGATAAATTAATTAAATTTATTTGCTAATTGTGCATATTCGAATAAATATATCACTGTCATCATTACACATCGGTCTAGGGAGACGCGCCTTAAAAAGATATTCTTTGGTTAAAGTTTTAAGATAACTCTAGAGTTAATCTTCTTTACCGAACCCTAGAGTCCCTCTCTATTACCAACACTTTGGTTATTTAAACCAACACTCATCAGACTTCTCATTATTCTGAAACACAAACTCTCTAAATCTCTATTCCTTATCATATTTTCTATTAAAAACATGAGCTTCTTCAACATGTTCTTTTATTATCCGACATTTACAGTCGAGTTTTTTTACGATAAGTGGGAACAGGAGTGGGAACAGGAGTGTACACTGAACTATGCTTTGGTTTAGTTCTTAGTCTCCAGGGACAATTATTAGGGCTCTACTGGGTATAAGAATTTGTACACGAAGATAGTGTATGATCAATATAGGATCTAACCCTTCCAGTGAAGGAAGTGAATGTTCAAGGCTGATCCACTTATGCTAGTTCAGGAATCTCTGGCCAGAGTGAATGAAATTAGAAAGGAGTTTCTAATTTGCATAGAACTACGCATAGTAAATGGTAAGCAAGTGATTAAATTAGATAGGCTTGACACGAGATCCATGCCTTATATTTAATCGGGACATTGTAGGGTAGAAGGAGTTTATTGTACGGTAACTATTCACTGAATAGGTTCTTGGTATTCTAAGCAGTGAATTCATATTATCCGGATAGTCGCGATATGCTGAGAAGTATCCCTCACGATGTAGAATAAATGTGATTAATTAATTAATCATATTCAATAAATTAGAAAATTTATATAAATAATGATAAAATAGTTTTATTATTATTTATTTCTACTACCGGCTTAATATTGAACCTACAAGGTCACACCATAAAAAGAGAATGATTTAATGGTGGATGAATTAATTAATAATGGCTAATAATTATTTATTTGTGAAATAAATAATTAATTGGCAAATTTAATAATTGATTAAATGAGATTTAATTGATTATAAATTAATTAAGAAAAGTTCTTAATATTATTAATCAAGGATTTAATTTTTGGAAATTAAATCAAGAGAGAGAATTATTTCTAAAGTGTTTAAAAAAGGATTAATAATTAAAAGGTGTTTTAATTATTAACGAGAATAATAAATGGGATAATAATAATAATAATATTTATGGGAAAATTTCAGCTGAAAATTTTGCCTATAAATATACTATTATAGACCCTATTTTTATTGGAACCCCAAAACCCAAAAAGTTTGGAAAACCCAATTTTCTCCACCTCCTTCCTCCTCTTTAATATCGTTTTCTTGGTGGATACCGGTGGAGTGCTTCACACTTGAGGAGCAACTGCTAAGGATCTCTGATCGTTGTCTCCGAATTCTTTTAAAGGTTAGATTCGATCCCTATGTTTTTACCACGATTTATATGCTATTATTTGGATTTTATATGTGTAAAAGTGTTTTTCCATGCCCGCTGCGATTAAAAATCCGACATGGTATCAGAGTATAGGTTGTATGCATATAGATCTGTGGTAAAAATTTCAGAATTTTATGTGCTTGTATGAATTAATTATGATTTTTACAAGTTATATCATGGATTAATTTTGTCTGATGAGAAATCGTTTCTCAGAATAATTTTGAATGTTGATCTGGGTTCTACAAGTGTTGTAAATCGTCTGGGTATTTTTTTCATAATTTTATGATGTATAGATTTTTTATTATGAATTTTTAAAATTCTTACAATTAAATTCGTAATTAAATAATTATATATATATATGAATTATATGTATGTATATATCTGTATCTGCTGTTACTGCTGTGGTGTGATGGTAGCACAGACAAAGAAACAGAGAATGTCAGTACGGCGGCACAACAACCGAGGAGGAAAGCGGCGGATGCTGCAAAAGAAAAAAAAATAAAAAAATAAAGGGCGTCGCGCATTCCGGGAATGCGTTACACCCTGTGGCGCATTCACGGAATGCGTTACACCGTTTAATTGGTTAAAAGGGTTGTAACGCATCACCAGAATGCGTTACAGGGCTTGTAACGCGTTCCTGTAATGCGTTACAGCCCGACTGTCCAAATTAAAATTGATTTTCTGGAAGTTTCGTAACTCCGTTTTAGGCGTGCAATATACCGTTGGATTCGTTTTTCCGAGACGGATCTAATGGAGTGATCAATTTTAGTTTATATAAAAGTTTTGAACTGTTTATATTTCCGAAAGTGTTTTAAAGCTATTTTTAACTGTTTTAACTGCTTTTAAATGCTTCATGTGATACATAGAGATGTATAATGCTTAGACTAATGTGCTAGATGATATAACATGCCTACCTTGATGTTTATTCATGTTGATATATGTGATATATGTTTAGTTTATCATGCGATGATAGATTTAGGTGAACTTAAATGAACATAAGGCGTTTGTTAGACAACCTAGTATAGTGAAATTGTTTCATAACCTTAAGAATAATATTATGAATACAATCATGAGATTCTTGTGTTTATAAAACACGTAATTGAATATGAATTTTCGATATGAGAGAAAGGATGATTCTGTCAACAACAGATTTCTATCTGTAAGAAAGGGTTATTAAGTGACGCCTCTTGACAATGCTCCACCCGATCTGGGAATCATCTGATTATTGATTATTGATTTGAAATATTTAATTTAAAAGGAAGAATTTCTTTATAATATGATTATGATTGTAACGTAATATAATCCCTCTAAAATTAAATAATATCAAGTAGTAATTGGCCAATGATACAACGGGCTTGTGTCGGTCATAGCCTTCCAACATGATAGAAAGTAGTTCTTATTTTTAAATCATTATCGTTTCGTGCCACAACCGAGGGCTTTGATTTCGAAATAAGAAATAATTGTCTATTACATAGAGATGTGTACATTGAATAAGAATCTAAAGGTCGTTACGTGCCACAGCCGTGGGCCTTTGGGGACTGATTCAATTGTGCGGAATGTTGGGTTAGACTTGACTTAGAATATTGAGTTTGTCGTGCCACAACCGTGACTCAGTTATTCAAGAGGCTAAAGTTTGATTAGGGAATAACATTAGATGTAATTGACAAGAGTTGTCTGCCTATTGAACATTACATGGCGTTTCGTGCCACAGCCGGGGTTGTGTAATGGAATGTAGGATCCCTATTCCCACTAGCATTATGAATGCTTATTTTTCACGTAGGGGGTTGAATAAATTAGATAAACTAGTGGGAGCCACTTATGAATAAAGACCCGATTCATATAGTGTTTTAAAATGAAATCGAATATTTGCTAAGTGTTGTTATGTGTTTATCATTTACAGATTTACTTTGTACGATATGTCTTCTGCACTATCACTAAGGAGCATACTGGATGCTCACAAATTGACTGGTCCTAATTATGCTGACTAGCTTCGAAACTTGAGAATTGTTCTCAGGATTGAGAAGCTGGAATACGTGATTGACTCACCTAAGCCTACTGAACCTGCTAGTGATGCACATAATGATGAACATGTTGCGTATCGTAAGTGGATAGATGATGCAAATGTTGCTCAATGCATCATCCTAGCTTCTATGAACATTGAGCTACAGAAGCAACATGAGCATATGGATGCTCACACTATCCTAATGCATCTACAAGAGTTGTATGATGTGGCGGGGAGGACAGCTCGATATGAGATATCGAAGGAGCTGTTCGGTTGTAGGATGTCTGAGGGATCATCTGTGAATGACCATGTACTTAAGATGATCAATTTGATTGAACGTCTTGGACAACTTGGTTTTGCCATGGATGGGGAGCTGAGCCAAGACTTGGTCTTGCAATCGCTTCCGAGTTCGTTCTCGCAGTTTGTTGTGAACTTTCACATGAATAAGTTGGATGTCAGCCTGCCTGAACTCCACAACATGTTGAAGACTGCGGAACTGAATTTTCCCCCTAAGAAGAGTTCTGTTCTTCTAATTGGTGAAGGTTCCAATCCTAAGAAAAGGAAGAGGAACCCTTCCAAGAAGAAGAAAGTAGGTGAAGAAAAGCCGGTTCCACCAAAAGCTGAAGACCCCAAGAGCAAAGTTGTTTGCTTTCACTGTAACAAGGTGGGGCACTGGAAGAGGAACTGCAAGGTTTACCTTGCAGAATTGAAGAAGAAGAAGGGTAGTGAGACTACCGCTTCTGATTCAGGTATGTTCATGATAAAAGTGAATATGTCATTAAATCAAATTTCTACTTGGGTATTAGATACCGCCCGTGGTTCTCAAATCTGCAATTTGTTGCAGGGACCAAGGAGAAGTAGGACTCTTGAGGAAGAGGAGGTGATTCTACTGATGGGAAATGGAGCAAGAGTTGCTGCTGAAGATGTAGAATCATTTCATTTACATATGCCTATGGGCAAGACTATTGTTTTAAATAATTGTTATTTTGTTCCCTCGATTGTGAGGAATATTATTCCCATGTTAGACTTGGCTGGATTTTTATTTATTATTGAGAATAATGAATGTTCTATTCTTAGAGATAATATTCTTTATGGACGTGGTACTTTAAATAATGGTCTGTATAAATGTGACATAATTTACTTCAGATTGAACAAACTAATAAAAGAAAAGGGATGATGAAAATCTCACTTCATTGTGGCACTGCAGTCTCCATTTAGTAGACATGGAGAGAGGACTGCAAATTTGCTAGGAATGGTACACACAGATGTACGTGGACCAATGTCTACGCAAGCCATGGGTGGATTTTCATACTTCATTACTTTTATAGATGATAGATCTGGATTCAGATATGTGTTTGATGAAACACAAGTCTGAGGCCTTTGAAAAGTTCAAAGAATATAAGTATGAAGTGGAGAAACAAACCAAATATAGTATTATAATTCTTCGATTAGATCGAGGTGGTGAATACTTTAATGGAGTGTTTCTAGATTATCTCAAAGTAAATGGTATAGTCTCCCAGTGGACTCCTCCAGATTGGTATCTGAAAGGAGAAATCGAACTTTGTTAGACATAGTTCGGTCCATGATGAGCTATGAGAATCTTCCAGTATTCCTATGGGGTTATGCATTGGAAACCTCAGCATATTTACTGAATAAGGTGCCTTTCAAATCTGTTCCTCAAACTCCGTATGAGATATGGAAAGAAAGGAAACTGAGTCTTAAACACGTTAAGATTTGGGGATGTCCAGCTTATGTCAAGTAAGTTGACCAGATAAGCTGGAATATCGATCCGTAAAATGTAGTTTTGTGGGATATCCTAAAGAGACTTTAGGGTATTACTTTTACACCGATCATCGGGTGTTTGTCTCCAGACATGCTACCTTCTTGGAAAAGGAGTTTATCCTTGAAGGAAACAGTGGGAGCAAAATTGAACTTGATAAAGTTCAAGAAGCACAAACTACTACGGATCAAGTGGAAACACATGTTCTGACTGAACAACCTTTCGTGGAACAGCCCATTCATAGATCAGGGAGAGTGTCTCGCCAACCTGAGAGGTAATATGGCCTTGTCATTGAGAATGACAATGAGTTGTCGATCATTGATGATGACGACCCTATAACCTATAATGAGGCTATGAGTAGTGTTGACTCAGAGAAATGGCATAGTGCCATAAAATCCGTAATGGAATCTATGTATACGGTATACTAAAGATAGATTATAGTAGATGGCCAGGTGGAGACCTTTAAGGCCAGACTTTTGGAAAAAGGATTCAAACAAAGGCAATGGATTGACTTTGATGAAACTTTTTCCTTTGCTTGCGATTGCTGCTTACTACGACTATGAGATCTGGCATATAGCCAGATGGTTTTCTTTCCAAGGGAAATGAAAGCCTAGTGTGTAAGCTACTGCAAACCATATGTGGTTTAAAGCAAGCTTCTCGAAAGATGGAACATCCGTTTTGATGAGACAATCAAAGAGTTTGATTTTATCAAAAACGTAGATGAACCATGCGTCTACAAAAGGGTTAGTGGGAGCGCGGTAACATTTTTTATATTGTATTGAATTAGAATTGACACACATAACAACATAGCAGACCCACTCACAAAGCTACTTTATGAAAGTCACTTTGATCGTCATAAAGACAAGATGGGTATTAGATACCAGAGTGATTGGCTTTAGTACAAGTGGGAGCTTGAACGGAATATGTCCTAAGTCCAATCATGAATTAGGATTTAGGAATAACTTCCTGTGTAGTCTGTTTTGATTTAATTGATATTAATAAAAGACTTGTTTTGTTTTTATTACGGGCTCTATCTATTTAAGTGTTTAAATAAGATATACCATAGTTTAGAGTAAAGCTTTTTATGGATTATGATGAGATCATAATAGTGAGACCTAAAAGATGATAACTCTAAACTTAAATAGTTCCTGGTCGTAGGATTACTAACTGGTAATTAATAATCCGCAGAGATCGGTACATACTATGCTTGCTTCATTATGAAGGATGTCTGTTCTCATAGACATTTGTGTGGTGACACTATAGCTAGTATGTAGGTGCTTATTATAGAATAAGTTTACTGAACATGACTCGCTCAGCTGAACAACTGATGGAGTTCACTCACGTGTCAGCAGTTGTTCACATAGTGATAGTTGTACAAGTATCCTTAGACTTGAGGTCATCATAGTCATCTTGTGTACACTGAACTATGCTTTTGTTTAGTTCTTAGTCTCCAGGGACAATTATTAGGGCTCTACTGGGTATAGGAATTTATACACAAAGATAGTGTATGATCAATATAGGATCTACCCCTTCCAGTGAAGGAAGTGAATGTTCAAGGCTGATCCACTTATGCTAGTTAAGGAATCTCTGGCCAGAGTGAATGAAATTAGAAAGGAGTTTCTAATTTGCATAGAACTACGCATAGTAAATGGTAGGCAAGTGATTAAATTAGATAGGCTTGACACGAGATCCATGCCTTATATTTAATCGGGACATTGTAGGGTAGAAGGAGTTTATTGTACGGTAACTATTCGCTGAATAGGTTCTTGGTATTCTAAGCAGTGAATTCATATTATCCGGATAGTCGCGATATGCTGAGAAGTATCCCTCACGATGTAGAATAAATGTGATTAATTAATTAATAATATTTAATAAATTAGAGAATTTATATAAATAATGATAAAATAGTTTTATTATTATTTATTTCTACTACCGGCTTAATATTGAACCTACAGGGTCACACTATAAAAAGAGAATGATTTAATGGTGGAGGAATTAATTAATAATGGCTAATAATTATTTATTTGTGAAATAAATAATTAATTGGCAAATTTAATAATTGATTAAATGAGATTTAATTGATTATAAATTAATTAAGAAAAGTTCTTAATATTATTAATCAAGGATTTAATTTTTGGAAATTAAATCAAGAGAGAGAATTATTTCTAAAGTGTTTAAAAAAGGATTAATAATTAAAAGGTGTTTTAATTATTAATGAGAATAATAAATGGGATAATAATAATAATAATATCTATGGGAAAATTTCAGCTAAAAATTTTGCCTATAAATATATACTATTATAGACCCTATTTTTATTGGAACCCCAAAACCCAAAAAGTTTGGAAAACCCAATTCTCTCCACCTCCTTCCTCCTCCTTAACATCGTTTCTTGGTGGATACCGGTGGAGTGCTTCACACTTGAGGAGCAACTGCTAAGGATCTCTGATCGTTGTCTCCGAATTATTTTAAAGGTTAGATTCGATCCCTATGTTTTTACCACGATTTATATGCTATTATTTGGATTTTATATGTGTAAAAGTGTTTTGCCATGCCCGCTGCGATTAAAAATCCAACACATCTCACACCTACTCTCTCGCACAAGCTATTCACATCATGACAACTTCTGAAGTTTCACCAATCTTCAGTCAAACCACAATCATTCATGGAAACACATTTGGCACTAACAATTACTTAGCTCTGCTTACACATCAGCAGCTACCATCATCTTTTCATGATATTCAGGATTTTCTCCTTCTATGTCCAATTGGATATGCTCTCACATATCCTATTAAGGTGTCATGCAGGTCTGGAACACAGCAGTGGTAAATTCAACACATACTGGCTTTTCTTTTGAGTATAAGGACCAAAGATATGAAGTTGATGTTGACATTCTGCTTCAAGCCTTGAGATTGTCTGCTCTTGATGGTGCTCCTGATACTCACACCAATGAGCAGCTGTTTGATATGCTAAGGACTTTAGGCTATCAAGGAGAAATCACAACCATTGGAAAACTGGTCAGAACCAAACTGAAAAGAGAGTGGAACTTTTTCTTTGACTGCATCAGTAGATGTTTCTTGAATAAGACAACAAACTTTGATGCTCTTCCATCCACTTCCCTGAGAATTGGATACTCTCTTCTTAACTCTGGTAATTTTGATTATGGTAATACTATATTACAGTTCATAATTGCTAGGATAGCAGATGCTTCAGGAGTCATAGGGTATACTAGATTTTTACAACTGATTTTCACTTATCTATGCCCTAATGATATTTTTGATGATGATAAATTAATCCTTGTTTTTCAAAATTCTGAAAAAGCAATCACTGATCATATCAAAAGAGATGAAAAGAATAAATTTTCAGGACCACCCTTCCTTCCTAGAGAGGTCAGGCAATTTCTGTTGAGAAATAGACCTACTCCTACACAAGTGCCTGCAAATCCTGATGTTGGCACCTCTGTCACAGTTCCAGATGCTAAGACTCAAGAAATCACCCATCTTTTTTCCAACCCAAGTATTTCTTCTTCCAAACAACAAACACAACAAGCCTCTAAATTAGCCTCCTCTGCTGTCTCTCAAAAAACATCAGTTTTAACAAAGAAAATGCTGTTTAAGAAATCTGTCACATCTGGACAGAGAGCTAAACAAGTCTCACTGAGTGAGAGTGAGAAGAAAGAAGACTACTTTTTAATCAGGAAAAGAAGCCTGATCATTCAAGAAGATTCTGAATCAGATGATCAGATGCCAATAGGGTCTCTGTCAAAAATCAAGAAGTCCATTGATCAAAATCCTGATGACATGGTTAACACTACTGGAATCAAGGAGCCAACTACTGGTGCTAATGCTCTGCTTGACAAGTTCCGAGTAATTGAAGCAACTGCTGAACACAAGAAAACTGCAAAGAGTCAGTTGAAAAGAAGAAGTGAAGAAGTAGTTGGATATATCAGAAAGAAGAAGATGACTCGGCCTCTTGACAAGGATGTTAGTACACAAGAACCTAGGTCTCAACGGGATTTAGCAACTGCAACACATCCAATCACACAAGAACCATCTTCTCAAAGGTAAGATGCAGACATTGAGGCTGCACAAATCATTGTTAATATTGCTCAGAGTGATCTTCTTGCAGACTCTGTTCAACTACTTCAGGAAAGGCAAACTCATCAGGAGATACTGTCACGAGTGGATGCAATCATTGATGATCCTATTTTTGAGAAGAGCACACAAGAACCTTCATCAAGCATTGTTGAAGCAGCTCACATGTATCAGACTCCACAAGAACCATCAGTTTATAGTACTGATGCTGGTCTTTTAACATCTCCTGACAGATCAAATCCTGATGATACAACAGTTCCTACTGAGAATCATCCTTCAACTACACTAGCTACAATTGATGATCCATTACTAGTTGCTAGTTTGAAAAAACATCCTGATGTGCTGTTTGTTCCTCCACTTTCATCACTTTCACTTGAGGAATCACCTTAAGGTATTGTTAACTTCTCATATATTCCCATATTTGTATGATTATAAATAGTCTCTTATTTGAGGTTACCTCTATTTATATGACAAGCATACAACTATTCTCATCTATCTCTTATTTCTTTACTATATGTGTGATTGAGCCTTTCTATGAGACTGTGTGAAAATAAAAAATAAAATTGAGTGGTAGTCTCCTGTACTGGCAAAAGGAGAGGTAGTTTTGAGACAAGAATCTTATAAGTTTTTCTTTACTTATAAAGTTTCTTCCGTGAGAATAGTATTACTCTTAAAAGTAATATATTGTGTGAGAAGTGATGAGATCACTTGAAAAGAACGGAGAGATTTATGTGTCACTATGTTTCTGTTTCAGGATCATATCAACCACATGCATCTCTTGCAAAGAATCTGGATAAAGGCAAGGCAATCTGCCTGATTCTGCATATTCTTCTGATGGCTTGTCTGACTCTGACAATGATAGTGATGACGATGATCCTAATACTGCTCAGCTTAAGTCTGCAATTGATGCATCTAAGAAGTTCAATGTTGGTTCTTCTTCGCACTTCACTGAAAATCCTTCTTATTACAATCCTGATGCTGATTATTTCAGACAGACAGAATGGGATTATAAATGGAGACTTGTAAATACTTCTATCTCATCTGCTGTTGGCCTGCAACATATTCATCGTGCTTATGATGAAATTCAAACTCCTGATCTGAAGTTGCATCTTAAGGCCACAACTATTTCTGTTAAAAGAATTCACTCTGAACTTGATGAAATGAAGAAGTCTCATGCTGGTGTCAAAGAGAAAATTGATGGATTTTTGCTTCACACACCTAACTCAGCTGAAATCAAAAGTGTGAAAAATACCGTCAAAGATGTTGTTAAATCTCAAGACAGCATGGCCTCTAGACTTTCCTCCTTGGAAGACAAGGTTTCTTCTATAAGTGACAAACTGGATGCTCTATTTTCTCTTCTTTCAAATACTGATGCCAAAAAGGGGGAGAAGATAGCTGCTACAAAATGTACACCAGATTCAATTCAAACAAAGAATAAAGATATTGATGATGATGGTGATAAGAATAATCCAGTTACAGATGTTCAAATTGCTTCTACTTCTCAACAACCTCAACATTCTAAGAAGAATGATTCTTCAGGACAAAGAAAGTCTACTGGTGCTTATAAAGCCAAGCACAAGACTACTGCTAGTGCTCATGAGGATGATGATATTACAATCTCAAATTTAGTAGAAGCTAAAGGGATGTTCTTTCCTTACAGACATAAGGAAACAGGTGAAGAGATTGTCCTGTACTACAAAGACAAGAAGTTTGAGCAAAAGAATGCTAGGAGTGCTCTTGGGTATATAACTGAAGAATTTCCTGATCTAACGCCTGAAGAAGCAGTTATACAACAAAAGGAGATTTTGGCTCAAATTGAAGCTGAAGCTAAGACTTCTAAAGGAAGAGAGGAAGAAGAGGTGGTAGATCTGCAAGAGCAAGAGGAAGAGGAAGAGGAAGAGGTGGAAGAACTTCTTGATCAAGGCAAGTGACTCTACTTTTCTGAATTTTCTATCCAGAGAAGGTTATGTTCCTGTACAAGGAAATGAAGAAGATAAAGAGGTTCAGAAGCCAGAAGAGTTGATTATACCAAGGAAGAAAAGATCAGCCACTGACATTGATCAAGCTGATACAACAAATCAGAATGTAACTCCTGATGCAGACACAAATCCCGAGATAAAAGCAGATCATGATGTTGTGTAGGGGTGAGCATTCGGTTCGGTTAACCGAATACCGAACCGAAATAACCGAAATAATCTGGTTCGGTTATCGAACCGAAATAATTCGGTTTTTAATTCGGTTCTGATTTTTTATGTTATTCGGTATTTTGGTTTTTTCGGTTTTTTTTACCGAAATACCCGAATTACCGAAATTACCGAAATATAATAAAAAATATATATTAATATATATATAAATATATTTATTTATATATTTATTTTTACCTAGCTCTTTTCTTTTTTTTTTCACTTGAATTATCAATTCTCCGTTCCCAACTTCACTTTTCCTCTCTTTTTATTTGTTATATTTAATTGCTATTTGCCTAATTTAGATTTTAATGTATTTAGTTTTCATGATCTTCAATTTATTTGCTAAAATAAAAAAATAAACTAACTAATTAGAAGTACTTTTATTGTAATCAGGACACCAAACCATAATATTCAGGTGCATGAAAGTGGAGCTAAGAGTATAAGTTAACTGTTGTACGATCATTAATCTTTGTTGTAATTTATTAAATATTTTATTATTAAAATTTTAAAAAAATTCCTAATTCTGTTTTTTAATTCGGTTTTCGGTTTTAACCGAAATAATTATTTCGGTTCGGTAAATAACCGAAATTATTTCGGTTCACTATTCGGTTCTGATTTTTACCCTTATTCGGTATTCAGTAACCGAATTATATTTCGGTTCGGTTACCGAATAACCGAATACTCAGCCCTAATGTTGTGAACCTGATAAGTGATTTTAACTTTGATGAAAAAATGATTAAAGCATTAAATGAGTCAGCTCTTTATCTGGTAATCACTCCTCACATTTCAGAGGCTGATGAAACAGAAAAGATTAATAGAAGGGAAGCTGATCAAGCATGCAAAGAATATTTGCAGAGAGTTTTAAAATCAAAGAGGGAGCTATGACATAAAGTAGAAGGGAAGACTGATGATTTGTCTTCAAGCTATGTTCCTCTCGGCAAGAAGAATAGAAGATGGAAAGACATCCATGTATTCAATTATTCTAAAGGGTTCAAGCATGTTAAATTTGTGTCAGCTGGGTTAAGAGATTCTATTTCAGAACAGGAAGATGTTGATAAGTCCATCAAGAAGCCTTCTTGGGTGGTATACAATGAAAAACTGAAACTTATCAAATCTCGAACCAGAGGAGGCATTGGTCATTCCAGCATGGAGATCTTGGAATCTGATCTGCTTGATATAAATACTCTGACAGAAAATCTTGGTGAAAGAATTTCTCCTTCACATCTTGAGAAAGTTGAAGCTGTGAAGATTGTTCATAGAAAGATAAATGATAATGATGTCCGATAAGAGATTCTGTACTTTTTCAGAGATGGTAAAGTAAAAAGCTTTACATTGCAGCAACTCTTAATGAAGACTGTGACAGAATTGAAATACATTCACTATCTTCTTAGAGTTGAGAACAAAGTCACCATAAACTGGTCTTCTATGATACTTGAAATGATCAGAAGATGAGTCATGACAAAAGATGATACATTCACGTCGCGAAATTCCCAGTCGCTACATAAACTACTCAAGTTCTGATGTTCGAATCCCGCCATAATCAAATATTTATATTATTATTAATATACTACTTAAATTTTCAAGTTCGAATCCCGCCGCCGGTAAATATTTATATTATTATTTATACAGCACCCAAGTTCACATATTCAAATCTAGTCAACAACAAATATATATCTTATTATTTTAAAGTATATTAATAAAATAAAAATTATTTTATTATAATTATAAATAATATAAAATAAAAAATTTAGAAAATATTATTGAGGAGATTCCCCCGCAAGGTTGTAAAGCGAGTGTGAATAAACCAAACATACCCGGTATATAATGATTAGAGCCCGAGAGGGTAAGATGTACACAATACATGCCGTTACTACAGGGGGTTGAGCATTCGATCCAAAATCAGACCAAATCGAATAGACCGAAAACCAAAATATGGATTTTTTCCCGAACCGAAATTGTATAATGGACCAGATCAGGTCGAACCAAAATAATTCGGTTGGACCGAATGTACCCTTTTTTTTAAAAAAATGTATTATAAATAAAAGCAAAAATACTTTTTTTATTAGTAAAAAATGATCAATAATTATTATCACTCCATCAAGTAGATAACTAAAAATCGATATAACTCTACTAACATAGGTAATCAGTGAGTTTAAACATAATATTCAAATTAGAAATCAGTGTTCAAATTGCAATATATGCCATTAAACTATAAAATTTAAAAAAATTATTAAAGTAGCGTGATAGAGAAAGATAATGTATATATAAAATTACAAATAATAATTATTATTATAGATTATAAGATATATATAAAATGTATAAATAAAAATAATATTATTTCTTGTTCGGGCTATTCGGTCATTTCAGTTCAGATCAAAATATTTTTAAAAAGACCGAACTAATTTTTAATTCGATACATATAGTCCGGACCAAATAAACCGAATTTATGAAAATTGGACCGAACAAAACCAAATTAACACGATTCAATTCGGTTTAGTTTTTTAATTTGGGTTTAATTTACTCACCTCTACCCAATTTTAGAAAAAAGGAAGACGGTTTCTCGGAGAATTCCCAACAAATAGAAATTAAAAAGTCTGTGAGACAATATACGAACTCATGATTATATACGCGTCAGACTGAGGTGTGAATATAATAATTAAAATAAGTAGGCAAGGGGGCGGCAAGCTATGACGATCGATAAGAAAGGCCAACAGCAGTATGGAGGCAAGTTAATGACCATTTGGGTTTTTTCTTACTTTATTTTTACATTCTCCGTTTCCAATTATTTATAAATTTCGCAAATTTAGTTTCCGCACATTTTTTTCGTAAATTTTGTACCAATAAAAAGCAATTTCTTCTGCAAAAAGTAAAATATTTGATGAAGATTTCACCTGTTTATTCACCATAATTTATGGGTTTTTTTTTAATCTTTTTGTACTCTGCAACTAATTTATTTACATGCATTTTACTTGCACAGTGACACTTGATATATACATACGCACACAGACAATTCTACAAATCAGGCTAAAGCAAAGCCCAGTTGAAGCAAGCACCTTCCACTTAGATTTAAAACATGGGTGATTCATCATGGCCATCTAAATCCGAGGTACTGTTCCTCCTTTGTTTTTATTACATTCTCATTAACTTTGTAATGGGTCTTTTGAAGTTATGTTCTTTTTTTGATTTCTAGTTCAACTTTACTAAGATCTGTGTAGATTAATTAAGTCCCAATTTTTAAAAAATCAAGATTGTGCAGTTTGAAATGTTAAAAACTAGATCAAGAATGATTGCCATGTCATTAACTTTGTATTGGGTCATTTAAAGTTATGTTAAGTTTATTAATGATATATATTAGATAAAGTCCCAATCCTTATTATCAACATTGTGCAGTTTGGAATGTTAAAATTAGTTTAAGAATGATTAATGTTTAGTTTAGATGAAACATGTTGAAGATGTTTAATGGGCTACATTGTAAAGATGGCCACCGTACTTGTACATTTCCAATTTATAGTTTGTAGTTAAAATTTACAACTTACCGGTCACAATACTACTAATTATGAGCCTCGGTAATACAAATCAAGCTAAAGTAGTTTGTATTTAATTCCACCCTCTGAATTTTTCTTTTTATATGTGTCGTTATTATAATGTAATAATGTAAACTGGTTACCTTTTGCTAAAGTCTATGGATGTATCAAAATGTTACCATAATTCTTTGAATGGTGGATGTTTTTTGTGAGCAGTGAGCACACATGATTTGTTAATTAATATGTGATTGTTACCTATATTTATTGCCTTTCTAGTTTTTACTTTGCAAGTATATATGAATTTTATACTTTGCAAGAAATGGCCAATTTTAGACTAATCACTATAAAATGCAGTTGGATGAAATTAAAAAGAAGGTTGCTGAAATGTCTGGGAGAGGTGTTGAAGAGGTCAGGGTAGTTGTATCCCCATACAGAATATGCCCACTTGGAGCTCATATTGATCATCAGGTGAGTTTATCTCTGCTTGTATGTTCCAGATGGCCAAACAAGCTGCATGGTGTACTAGATCATCAAGCCTCGATTTGTTGATACTTTTGTTTAATTCCATAGTCAAACTTATTCTGTTCTTTTAATAAGACCTGTTGATCTTTTTTGAGTAGTCATCAATTTAAATCATCAGCACGATTTGTAATCCCAAATCTTCATACCATGTGTTTGAACTTATAAATTACTTATAAGGTAAGCCAAACGAGCCTGTACATTAATTATTTTATTCAAATTAACGAGTTTGATATATATTATTATGCAACATATAAAAAGGAAAGGATAGGAACTTACCTAGTATATTCAACTCAGAGAAGGGTCCGGGGAGGGGAAACTATACACAACCCTACTTCTACCCAATAAGAGAGGTCGTTTCCGTAAAAGATCCCCGACATACCGTATTAAGGATTCGAGATAGACCTTACTACCAGGCTATCCTGTAATCTTTATAAATATACATATATGTATATATGCAAGCTCAGTAGAAAACTGTAGTACTGTATTCTTACACTTTATTTATGTATTGAGCTAGACAAGTGACATTCACAATGGTCCATTTCAGCTTTAATTGAATGTGATATTTTTACGTATAACATTTAGCGTATAACATTTAGCGAACTTACAAGTTACTAAGATACTTGAATATCTAGTTGAATCAGACTTGAATTCAGAATTTTTCCCTGCAGTTCTGATTTACGAAACTTGAGTGCTTTAAATTCAAATGCGGAACTCAAAGGTTTTATATGACTTGTGATATCTCAGGGGGGAACAGTTACAGCTATGACAATTAACAAGGGCATACTTCTGGGCTTTGTTCCTTCTAATGATTCACAGGTGATCATCTTCTCCAAACAGTCACTCAAGAAATAAAATGCATATCTAACTAATAAATATATTAGCATCATGTGTGCTTTAACAAATGCACCAGAATCCTTAAGGAGAGAAAAAATAGCAGATCACTATATGTGATAAGTCAGTAGTTTGTGTCATTCGCAATAACCATATGTTTGTTTCATCTTCTCCCCATCACATTTCATCCTTATGTGATGACCAATAAATTATCTCTGTGTAGGTAATTATACGATCAGGACAGTTCAAAGGAGAAGTTATGTTCAGGTGAATCTCATGCCATTTTTTATTTTGTGATTTTTTTTTGTAGTTTTACTATAATAAACAAATTCTCATGTTAGACATTATTTTTTTAGAAAAAAATCTAAGAGCTTGAATTGCTCAGTGTTAAATTTAACAGTACAAGTCTGTAGGTAGGGATACAGAACTTTGTTCTTGATCCACTTAAAAAGTATGTTGGTTGCTGCAAATTTGAATTGAGAGAGGGAGGGAGAGAGAGACTAAAAGTGGTTTATTATGTTGCTTATTATGGTTAATGCAGGATATATGCCTGTTCAAGTTTTTATTGAAAAAATACCTGCTAAATATTTTATGGAAGCTACTATATGTGTCTACTTTTTACGTAGCTTCTAGGAAGCAGGGGTTCTGGGTTACTCCAATGCACCACTATAGTGGAAATTCGCACAATCCCAGTTTTAGTTTTTCTTTATATAAATCATACTCGAAATCTGCGTTTACTACTTTTACAAAAGAAAAGTAAATTGGCAAAGAAAACAAAAGCAACGTATTAATGTTGAATAACAAAAAAGTATCGATGTTTATACGTATGTTTTGAAGCACTTGTGTATATTAGCGAAGTACAAGCTTATCACATGTGCGATGGAAGATTTTAATTTTCTACTCTATATAAAATTGTAAGTGTTATAACTTATCATAATTTTTGAAACATGTGTATTTTCATCCCAATAAAGTGATGTGTTATACTAATATTTATTTTACATGATTATTGAAACATAGGTATTCTCAGCCTAATAAATTTATTTTATAATTTGTAAAATGTCAAGGAGATTGTGTTTATGAGTTTCGGTGCAACAGCCTTAATTTGGTTTCTTCAACGGAAATTGTGTTTACGAATACATGTTGCAGGGTGGATGACATTCAACTTCCAAGGGATAATCCCAATTCATTTGACAATATTCACGCAGACCATTCTGCCAAAAAAGAGGAGTGTAATTGGGGAAGTTACGCAAGAGGAGCATTGTATGCACTACAACGGAGGGGAAACCATCTAAAGCAGGTTAGATATGACTTTGGTTCTGTATAACATATATATATCATGATAAATACTGAGTGAATGGTTTCGAGTGATCTCTATAACCATGCTTAAATTTGGCCATGTAATTACTGATAGGGTAAACTTATCGGGAGCCTTATATTTGACACATCAGTGATGAACCTATAATTTTCAGTAATGATTTTACTCTGTCAACAAAATTCTTTGTAGTTGGTTTCAATTGTTTCTCACTTGCTTTTTTCTAGGTGCTTGGAATAATTAGTTCTCAGGTTCAGTCATTTGAGCTATTTATCTTAATATAAGCTGTTATAAGGTTATATTGGGCATGTGCCTGTGCATGGAAGATGAACAAACTCAAATTTCTTTGGATATAGTAACATGTTTAGCTACATGTTTTTCTTTACTATGTGGAATAATATCATACGCACTGTTTTTGCAGGGAATTACTGGATATCTTTGTGGTTCTGATGGACTTGACAGTTCAGGTCTTAGCTCTTCTGCGGCTGTAAGTTTTCCAACTATTTGCTTGGTGTAAATCCTGTTAATATTCTAAATTTGTTTGTGCATTGTAGTAAAAAGAATCGTAGTTCATTCTCCCAACTGGTCTAAATATTTTGTCAAAATAGTTTTTAGTGCGTTTTGTTTTAGGGAGTTGCAGTACAGGTCTACCGCTTTTGGTTTTAATAAATTGTTATATCAGGCCATTGCATAATAATTGTTGTAATTTGGTTTTAATAAATTTTTATATCAGGCCATCGCCGAAATTTTTTCACCTCTGCATCTCGTGGTCAATGAACAAATTCACATAAATGCTTGATTACTATGTATTTTATAGAAAAGTACACCAAAGAATGAAATAAATTCAAAGTTGAGTTCTGTTTAAGCAAAATTTGAACATGGCAGAAAAGGAAAGGTGTGGTATGGAAGTTTCTAGCTTTAACAGATCTGTAGTTAGTACAGATACTTTTGAAGTCAGTTCCGTGGCAAGTGGCCACCATCTTGAGAAAGAGAGCTCATCGGGACCTCTTTGAGAGATTTACCTGTTGTGTTTGTTACTTACCGTCCCCTGCTCTTGGTAATAATATTATAATTCCATTTGGACATGAACCTTTCATTTTTCTCTTAATTTTAATGTCCTCAAAATTTTTAAAGTTTATCTTTATGACAGTCAAGTACAAACCTTATTATTTTGAGTAAGTAACTGGTCAATAAAAAGGCACGACTCTCATTTTTTCGAGTGATAAATATCATATGTTAAAGTGTCTCCACTACCCTTAGATCCAATATTTCTTTACTTCCATATTGTACAAATTACAACAGTTGCACGTTTAACAGGTTGGAGTTGCATACCTGTTGGCTTTCGAGACTGCTAATAATCTAACCGTTTGCCCTGAAGAAAATATTGAATATGATCGGTAGGTTATTCATTTGATATTATACACCTATATAGTGCTTTTATCAAGGTATTACTTTTATTAGTTATTCTCTATGCATCAACTGGAATCCCTTTCATCACGAGATGTTTCTTTTCAATTGTTTTTTATGAGAAATAATGAAGGAGATACTATTAAATTATTGATGTTAGTCTTTTAGAAAAGGTTGATTATTTTAATGTTTGTATGACTGTTTTTGGTTCCAAGACATTTAAGGTGCTAATATCTGTTACACATCGTGTTAAGTGATTAAATGTCCCTTAATTATTGCTTCCATCAAGTTGTTTTTTTTTGGAATTTGGTTTCCCTTAGATCCTGTATTCTTTGTGCTTCCAGTGAAATTAAAGAGTGTCTTCTATTTGATTAGTTAAGCATCTCCAATCCTAGAAAACCCTTAGCTGAATAGTCTAGGTGTTTCTAGGTGTCATGTATGTGGCATATTTAGAGAATATGTAAAAAAAATTGCACTCCAACCTTGTATTTCCTTAGCAAAAAATATAGACAATCATTTTAAGGTTGGCTATATTTGTCAAACCAAGAAAGCCCTTAGGTATAATTTTACATGATCAAATTAATAGACAATACCATTGTAGTATATATCAAACCCCTTAGGCCTTAGCTAAATTTTTAGCTAATGATGATAGCTAACCATTATAGCCAATCATTTTACATTTTAGCATTGGAGATGCTCTTTAATTGCTGTTTCTAAAACTATTATATTTTTACTTCGAATATTTTGGCAATTTAAACAGGTGGGTTTTCTATTTAACTTATTTTTTATTTTGTCATCATTCATTAGTTGTTTAGATTTCATAATTTGTTTTATATTGAACTAATTTTCTTAATACATCTTTGTTCTCTAGGCTGATTGAGAATGAGTATTTAGGTTTGAAAAATGGAATATTGGATCAATCAGCAATATTGCTTTCAAGATATGGCTGCCTAACATGTATGAACTGTAAGGTGATGTATATGAAGTCCAATTTACTTGCAAATTTTGACGGTTTTTGAAAATTTCCATTTCTTGAAATCATAATTTTTTCTAGGTTATATATAAACTTTGATCTTTTGTCTCTTTCATTTGTACTAGGTTCGTCATCGGACCATTTTTTTTTCTTAGTTAAGCTCCTAATCTTCCAGGAATTGATAGGTTGTCTTTTGAAAGTTGAGATATATGTATAATCTTATGTTTGAGTGTCATAAATTGTATTTCTTAAACCCTAACATTGACGTTATTTTATCCTTTTCTACAAGAGTTGTCAAGTGACTGTTTAGATCAATTTATTCTTGGTGAAGGCGGTTATTAGACAGTGGCAGTAAGCTAGGTACATAGTTGGCTAAGAAAGGGTGAAAATGAAAATATTTTATAAACTGATTACAGTATAATGAGAGAACATTTAATCGAGAATGAGTAGATAAGCTCAATTTAAAGAAAGTTCCCAAACCCCTACTCCGTAGTCAAGACTTTTCATACATCATACGTCAGCTATAAAAAAACTTTTCAACCATCATATTGTTGCAGGTAAACATACACTTGTACAGTGTCCTTAACATCTAAATTCGGCATTCTTAAGATGTCAACTTCGACTTCATCAACTGTCACATTTCTGTCTAGCAACTTGTATTTCATGTTCACATGTAAAAATATTAGAGACAGAGTTACTCGTACAAGCACCCTGATAGGTGATGTAAAGCTATGGTAAATACTGAGTTAGCAAACCAATTTAGCAGTAGAGATCTGTTCTACTTTGACACCCAGTTTGCAGCATTCTCGTTAAATTTAAATTCACCGAACTGCAGCACCAAGGGTTTCTCTTATTATGGCGCCACTAAGAGAAACTTGCATCTTTCTGCCTCTCAGAATGCAACAATTGAACGTATTAATAAGAGATTAGTTATATGAATGGATGCAGATCTTTTTCCAAGACTTACATAATAAATAGAGCACTATTTATTAAAAATTAGTTTTTTATTTATAAGTAGAAGTCTTACCTCTGAATGCTTCATCAATAACCTCCATTTCTCATCTGTGTAAATGCAAGATTCCTGCTATATTAATTATATGCTGTATTCATTTCTCTGTTTTCTTCTTCCAGTGAATTTTCTTGAATGAAATTACTTAAACGGACGTCATATTCCAGATGCATACTTTACGGCATTGTATTAGACGATTCACAAATTAGTGCTGCTAATAGATCTATTTGGTAGTGTTTTAAAATTTTATGATTCTAGTTTGGCATGTGCAGACCAAAGAACACAAGCTTATAAATCCACCAAAGATTCAGAGTAAACTCAAAACAGAGACAAAGAAAGCATACAAGATTTTACTAGCATTTTCTGGCCTGAAGCAAGCTTTGACGGCTAATCCTGGATACAATCGGCGAGTTACAGAATGTCGAGAAGCTGCTAAAGTTCTGTTGGTGTAAGATCCTTCGGCTGTATTGCATTCAGTTAAGATATCTATATGTATATCTCAGTACAGTTGAAGACTCAAAACGTATGCTGGAGTGTGATGTGAACTCTTTGAAAAATTGTTCCAAGTAGCAAACTTTTTTCCTACTACTGTATATAAATGCAAAATTATTATGCCCAAAGCAGATATGTGAGATATTCAGCGTAGCTTCTAATTTAAGAATTTTCATTTCTGTTTGGTTTGCAGTAGTTCAGGAAAAGAAAGGCTCGAGCCTCTGTTGTCCAATGGTTAGTATATTATAAATCTTTAATCTATTATTTTTTAACTTCAGCTTAGTTTTGCTGCATATTAATTACCTTTTATTGGACAGTTGAACCAGAAGCATATAAAGCGTACAAGGTGCGTCTCCTCATTAGTACATATGGTTTTATTTACCAATCTCGAGTGTATTCAGTATAGATCTCTCTAACAGATACCAAGCCGCCTGTTTACTTGGTCCTTTACGTTTGTTTTACTTTGATAAAATTCAAGTACCCTGGAAATATATATCTTTCACATTCTCTCTCAAGTTGGTCAATATATAATATAGTCCATCTTACTAGGTTATGATTGGCTGTTACATTCCCCAAATCAAGCTGTGACTGACCAGAGAATTATTTACTTAATGAGGTTTAATAAAATTATGTGCCATTAATATCAAACAAATATTGGAATCACATAGATATAAATTATCCATATATCTGCGTATCTATTTGAGGATGCTCGCTAAATATCACAGATAAAAATCTCTTTCAAAGTATAATAGTTTTTCAAAAAAGAAGAAGGTTAAAGTGGTTCATTAAGAGTGTTTATTCTCTTCATTACCTTTTAATATTAATTTTTAAGTGTGATTGATTTAGAAACCCTAAATCTTATCTCTCAATTTTCAGGACAGAAAATTATATCTTTCACTTTAACTATCCATGTCGATCCATTATCTTTTCTCCCTTCTGCAGTTGGTTATGTAGGGGGCATGGTTGTTCTCTGGTTCATTCACCGCAGTTCTATGTTTTACTTGTTTTTACCAATAATACAGCAAATTACCTATTCTATTAAATTATGTCCTGCGTCGTGGTTAAATGTGGACCATCAAGGCTATCTGATGACCATGTCAATGTAGGTACTAGGTACCACTGCTGGTTTCCAGATGCACTCTTATATGCTTCTGACAGAATAGCGATATAGTCAATTCAGACTTCACATGTTTTTTTATAAAATATATACATTATAGAGTTTTATATGTAGACATTTTATGATTTACATGGCTTGTCTTATTTTTGTGCATTAATATAGTTCCAATTATTTGCGAATTAAATCTTTAAACTGCAGGCATAATGTGACTTGCCAATACCAGCAACTAGACTTGGTGCAAGCTAATCAATATATACTCTATGAATTTTCCATCTAGTTTATTATTAACTCAATTTCAATTTTCTGCAGTCCAAGTTAGAAGAACACCTAGCTAGAAGGGCAGAACATTATTTCTCAGAGAATATGCGAGTTTCAAAAGGTCTCCTTACTTTTTATAGCCCATGTTGACATTTTATGGCATCGTTTATTATTATTTTCTTATTTCTACTTGATATCCAGTTGACAAACTGAGTTGTATGTTTCAGGACTTGAAGCGTGGACTTCAGGTCATCTTGAAGAATTTGGGCAGCTTATATCAGCCTCTGGTTTAAGCTCTATCGAAAACTATGAATGTGGTACGAATCAAAATCACTTGCTTATATGTATTTTTATTTCAAATTTAAGATGACAAGTGATCTCCAAAATTATTGAAATATTGGGAATAAAGTTTAGCACAGTCAATTTATATCAACCACCCCACCCGCAAAATTTCTTTAATACGCTCACTCATTTAATAAGTTCTGCATTATATCTCTTGCTTAGTTGTTTACCTAATCTCCTGACCATAGGCAGGGGATTTGTGATTAAATTTCTTGTAGTGAGCTGACTAATGTCAAAATAGGAGTCAATAAAACTATCTAGTGGACAGAGGGATGACATAGTCTGATCAACTTCGGGTGGGGGACTTGGATCAACTCATTACAATCATATGACCTTAAAAATGACAATAAATAGTTTTTTTTTGAATAAATGACAATAAATAGTTGATAGGACTTTTTTAAGATAAAATTACCTATTTTCAAGTATCTTTTCTTTTCCTAAATCTGTTACAATTATGGCTCCTCTTCATCTAGTGATTTTTTTTAATCTTTATTTGTCTGTTTTTTATAAAATCTTGAAAGTGATGCATCATCTTTCTTAAATAATCTTATTAAGACTTTTTAAAAAAAAAACCAGAAATACAAAATCCCTCATCAGATACTAATGACGTAAAAATTGGATGTGACAATGGCATTTTCTATGCATCATGCATATCTTTTTGCTGGCAAATATATACTTGTCATCGTTGTATGTGGGATGAAAGGTCTCTAAGACTCTAACAGACTAACATTACTTGCAAATGTGTTTGTGCTTGTTCTATCAGGTTGTGAACCAATGAAACAGCTGTACGAGATCCTTTTAAAGGCTCCAGGGGTGTTCGGTGCAAGATTCAGTGGAGCAGGATTCAGAGGGTGCTGCCTTGCTTTTGTAGATTCAGATTATACCACAGAGGCGGCATCATATGTCAAGAATGAGTACTATAAGCTCCAGCCAGTTTTGGCTAGTCAAACCAACCCAGCCACTGCAGTTGTAATATGCGAAGCTGGTGACTGTGCACAAGTAATATGAGCATGAGGCGAGTTTTGTATTATTTACCAGTTCTCGCCGCCCTTCTTGGTTGATCTCTTGCAAGTATTGATGAGTTATGTATATCTTTATGCTTTGTCTTAATCTTGTTTTCTTGTCTTAAAAAACATTACAAGATCGAGAGCTCCAAGATAAATGTCTTTATTCATTACATATTCCATATTGGTCTTTTTGTTGAAGGAGGTGTAGAAAAGAGATCTTTGAGAATGTAGACTCATATCATATTGTATAAAAAGTTTGAGAGTACTGTTAGTATTGTAAAATATCCACTTACGAATAAGAACCTAAAACTGCTTCTGTACAATTTTGTATTTGTAATTTTTTTTGATTATAATCTAATGAAAGTTTTAAGTTTTATTTTGTTTTTTATTTTGCTGAAATGTGCTTTGTAAATCCTTGTCCCTTTGTGATTTAGAAAACCCATGGAAGAGAGGGAATGCTAATGGCACAACAACAGTTTTGCGATGTGTGTTTGTGCTGTTATTCTTTTTCTAGGATTCTTTCAGCTTTTTATTGTTTGCAGAATAAACTCCCTCCGAGAAATAGTGATCAGTTTCACAAGTAGTACATAGTGCTCTGTCATAGTAAGTCTTTGCAGGAACAGAGCTTTTGGCCAAGGGGCTGTTTGGAAACATTGATTTTGTTTCAAATTTAAAATTTTAATTCTAAGATATTACTAAAGACGATCGAATGTTATTCGGAAAAGACATCAAAGACATCTCCAAAAATCTCTGAAGATGTAAGACATTAAGGGACAGATGATAATAATGTCATTAGAGAAGACATACCATAAAAATGATAATATTAATTTATCAAAATTATCTTTACTACTAAATAAATAATAATAGCGACTGTAATCAGAATGTCAATAATGATAAATGTATGCTAGTCAAATCATTCTACATTTTCAATCAAAAATCTCAACTGGCAAGTCAGATAATATGCATAGATATATGAACTACTGTATAATATTGCTTTAATGATATATATTCCCTCGTGCTTCCGAGAACATTGTCAAATAGCTGATTCTCGAAAGGAAACAAGCGTAAATTATAGCCCGTAACAAAATGACACTTTTCCTGTTTTCCACCATGTTTTAGCTTCAACCTAGCCGAGGAAGGTAAACTTTTCACATGACGAAAACAGTACAACTGTGAATCAAATATGAGCCCTCCTTTACCATAGTCCATGTATATGGGTTCAGGAGCGAACAACACAAGAAACTTGTTAAAAGCCGAAAACAATTGGCCTAATATAACATAATAGCTCTATTCTTCAGGCTGCACATAGCATTAAGCTTTTCATGGATAATTTATTTAAAATCTGGCTTCTCCGGGTATGTGCAACCTGGTCTCTGGATGATGACATTTGCTGCATAGCAACCAGCACGCACACATTCTCCAATTGCCTTCTGTTTAACCAATTGAGACAAAAATCCTCCAACAAAAGCATCCCCTGTATACAAATACAATCACCATCTCTTAATACCAGTTGCACGATGGTAACATAAGCTACTGATTACTAATAATCTAAACGTACATTACAAAAACAGCTGACTGAGATTAAGAGCAACGTTCTTCGAGGGTGATGAACACGATATTCCAATTTTACATAAGATATGTATATATTTCAAGACTAAACATTTCAGAATGATATGATTAAAAGAAATATGTTCAAGGATGAATGGGTAATGTGAGTTGCAAAAAGATTAATCAAATAGGACCCAACTCCACTAAGAGCACACCTGCTCTAAATAATGACTGAAATTTAAAACACTCAAAATTAAGTAGGAATATGAACGGGTACCACTAATTTTGGAATTAGATGTGTTTTTAATATTTTTAATTTTTAAAGCTAATTGAAAGGCCTATATAAGTACATCTGAGCTTCTCCTTCCTCCACCCTGAGATCAGTTCGTTTATCTTCAAACCTATCATATTTTGTCGGCGTTCCTTGTTAAGCAGACTAACTCAACCTATGCTTTTTATAGATTTCCGAGCTCGAGTTTGCACACAGTGCAAAGTACAAACTAAAGCTCTTCATTATTGAACACAAAAATGTCAGTTGCCTTCTAAACTGCATTAGGTAAAACTAAAAACAATAAAGAAGATCATTTACCAGCTCCATTGGTATCAACAAGTTTCTCCTTTGGTAACGATATGACGGGAAATAGTGTAACCTTCCCATCCTCAGCTACTACAACAGGATCTGCACCTTGAGTAATCACAGTTATTCTTTTATGAGTATGAGCTTCTGATGCCTTTGGCCATTGGGAAATCTTTAGGGCAATCTCTTCAACATTGTCAGTCTACTCATAAACAAAATTTCAATGAATAAAATTGTTTTTTATTCTGTGTACGTTGACAACATTATTTGATGAGTGCATTAACTGGCTCCGTTAAGCTCAAAGGTAGTCAACTAATTCTTACCTCCCAGCCATGGACCTTTGAGAATGTTCTTGCTTCGGTCTCATTACCAAATACATAATCAACATACCTGTGTCCGTAAAAATATCAGGTATCATGAAATTAAAGAAGAGAAACGGATACTGAAGAAATAACAGTAAACTTACGTTAGAGCTTTCTCCTGCACATCCTTGAAGAACTCACAGATAAAAGGGGCAGAGAGGTTCATCATGAAGACCTGCACGTGAATTACAAGACATTCTCATTGATCTAACAAATGCCACCATAATGTAGTACCATTTAGAACACCAAAACGTAGACCAAAGAAAAATGACAGATGATTTCAACTTTACCTTGTTTTTTGCGGCAGCATGCTCACCTACAAGCTGAATTGACTCTGGAGAAACAGTGAGGAAAAATCCAGCAATATAATAATATTTGGCCTTCTCAACTGTGCAGATAGGTAAAAGTATTAATGTATTTGAATAATGTTTGAGGGGGACAAAATGAAAAACCACAAATGATAGAAAAGCTACAAGGGGGACTTAAGGAAAAGAAGGGGGATCTGGTACCAAGGCTCCAATTTTCAGCTTTTTTCAAATGATCCGACTTGTAGCAGTTTGCAGCAGACAAGTTAGCAATCAATGACCTGCACAAGTCCATTTCTATTCTTATCAGTCACAGTTATTAGAGGTTTCATGACTGATAACACAGGATCGCATTTTTTTAAGGTTGAATGAGTGAATTAAAACATTCTTAAGCAGTGTAGAGGCTGTTGATCACATTCTGATGGAAGATGAGTATATCAATGAGTGAAGCAAGCTATTCAAAGACTAATTCTGAGCACATGTAACCCGTGCGGTTCTACCTTTCTCAAAAGTGTGACCAATTAGCCTAGTTCTCTATGTAAGATCTGAAGTCATTGGTCAATCAGATACAAATCCTTTTTAAAATCTTATCAAACCTAACTGTGGTGTTCTAAGCAACTTGTTAATTTATGAAGTCCTAGTAACAAGTGTTATATCACAATATCACATTTACTCCTAATTGGATATTCATAAATTCATGCCAAAACATTTCCAAACCACACCCTAACAGTCTGAGGACGAAGACTATCTCTGCCTATGTGAGGGTGTTTCCGCATGATTAAAGCAAGTATAGTGCCACATAGTGCTAGGCTGGGATTTAGCACATATGTCTTTGCATTGATAAATACTCGCTCAAATTTATACTCTGAAACTAGATCAAAATGATAAATTCGATGAATTTCCATGTTCACGAAAAATGTGTAAAATTGCATTTATCTTCCTGTATAACGTGAAGTATTTGCATTGCAAATAGTACTTGTATCAAAAAGGTCTTACAATTTGGAAAGTCTTACGAGACATGGCCAACAATGTAATTAAACGAATAAGATACGTATAAACTGACCTCTCTCCACCAACAACACAAACAGCACAAGTACCGGTTGGTGCAGCTTCATCCTCATAGTAGTGAACCTATTATGGAGAATTATCAAACCTCAGGAAAAACTGAGTTTTTACGAGATCCAGAGATTGAAAACATGCATGTCTCCACATATATCATAAGAATCTATCACATGAAGCATTATAAGAGATTTACATTAAGTCCGGCAAGTTTTGAGTTCTTCTTCATCTCCTCACCAAACTTGTCTTTTCCAATACATCCAATAAAACTAGTTGCACCAGGAGTTTGAAGCATCCACTGTAAATCAGGCAAATGCAAAATTTAAGTCTACTTAATTACACTATCAGATTGTTCTCACCGCCCTTCACAATACATATTTACAAAAACAATAAAATACCTGAGCCACTCTTATAGAATTTTGAGTTGCACCTGCAATAGTGTTTTAACTTATTATTCAATAGGATATGAGTGAACAGAGGAACGGTGGCAGCTCAAACAAGAAAAGCATGTTATAAGTTATATTAACTTTTCTTGAGAATCTAAACATAAAAAGTTAATATTACCTCCAGCAATATACTCCACGTTGTCCTTGCTAGCCAATTCATCGTACCTGTAACCAAAAAGAATCTATAAGAATTTATGGAATCATAATGCACTGTCTCAACATATGACAAACTGAAAAATCAAAAGGTAGATTGAAAACTAAATTAAAAAACAATAAAAAATGTTTCGGAAAATTCATATTGTGTGACTAAAGCAAACAATTGCTGAATGAAAGTGGAGAAGTGCATATGGTGCACATTAGCACAGACATGTCATGGTTAGAGATTGATGATTAATGTAGATCGGGTAACTTTAGCTACCTATAGCCGTAATAGTTGCATCAGACATTCAAATAATACAAATGGAGAAAAACGTAGTGAAGCAATCTTACATTGGTAAGTGTTTGTCTTCCGCGAGAATCGCATTGTTCAACGTCACTCCATACCTCCATACCAAAAGGAACTAGTTAATATCAACAACAAGAACAAAGCCTACTGAAATTATATTATGATCGAAATCAAATTCCGCAGCAGCAACCGAGTTATAAGCCAGCCGAATAACAAACTAAACACGAAATGCCTTAAAAATTTAGAGCATCGCTACGGTTAGCAACGAATGCAGCATTTATTTTTCAGTAATGACATTAGAAATGTGTGTACAAAACAATATAGATATATCGGAAATAAAGTAACGGTCTTTCTAATGGGCACACAATAAACACTAAATTTTATGAGTTTATTGTTGTAAATGTAGGGGTCCATCAATATTTATGATTAGAGGATCAATAAAAAAATACCAAACTCACGAGAGTTAGTGCTTATTGTGTGGACTTGGGCACGTATTAAAAAACCCGATAAAGTAATTACGATACTGCAGATCTAAGTTAAAATTTATAGTACGGTTATTTTCGGTAATGGCGGTGACATTAGAATAACAAAAGCAACGGTAAATTGAACATTTAATGAACAGACACTATCGCATTATAGAATTATAGATCCACTTCGGCATCAAATTGAATCATAGGAGAGAGAGAGAGTCAGAGAGAGAGAGCGGGGGGAGAGAGAGAGAGGTATACTTGGTGAGGAAGTCATGATCAACAACAGCAGAAATGTCGAGAAGTGGATTTCCCATTCCCAATAAAACACCTTCGCAATCCATTGCTCAGCAACTTGCTCTGTATGTATAAATTGAGATGCGGAGGGTGTTTGGTTTGAGATCTGAAAATGTAAGCAGGGGATTGGTACGTAGGGGAGAGCAGAAATATATATACAAGTGACAGGTTGGTCCTGTCACTTCACTCATCAACCTCTCTGTTTTGCTCACTCGCGCCTCTTTCTCTTATTTTTATTTTATTTCAAGGTTAAATCTCAATATGGTAACACATAACACATACTCCGTCTGTTTTTATATATTTGTCGTTTGACTTTTCTGCACACATTTCAAGGTGCTTTAACCGAATAGTAAAAATCATTATTTTTAAAATTTTATTTTTCTGAATAAAGATATATAACTTATACTAAAACTTACAAAAAGATTTTTTTTTAAATAATTATTTTAACTACACGGTCAAATCACTTTAAACTACGTGCATAAAAGTCAAACGACAAATATATAAAAACAGAGGGAGTATCAGAAAACAGATTCAAGTTATAGGCTGCATCACTGTAGTCGACAATAATAATAACCCCTTTAATTTTCGTTGTTAACTTAACGGGAGACGTTACATTCGTAACGAAAATTATACGTGGAGTGACATGACAACATGTGATGGTTAGCGTGGACTCCAACTAAGCAGCAGTAAATTATAATAGAAAAAAAAGAAATACAAACGGTCATAAAACAAATAGAGAGCAATTAGGGTGCGATTGGAGAATTAGGAAAAAAACCCTAACATAAAAGTGGTCGATTGAGGGCGAGATCGTTCACATAATGTGTTCAGGAATTCGATTAGCAACCTATATTATCAAGCTTCAATCAATCTCTGTAGCAAAAGATATGTTCACGCTGTTTAATATATGAACCCATGTATTTCTTGAGATGGATGTATGTAATTGAATTTATATGTATAGAGATGTATATTTATGTGTCATTTTATGTTTTCACAGTATGTTTACCGCTATATATCTTCACCATCACAGTCATTTTACACCTCCTCCTAATGTCACTTATGTTGGAGGTAGAACTGAAGTTATTAAAAATTTTGATAGTGATTTATCATCGTTTCGGGATCTTGAAAATTTTGCTGTAAAATATGAATATGATGTGAATGCTCTTGTATATTTTAACTGTGATGGCCACATCTTTAAAGATGGGACTAGATTAATTTATGATGATGTAACTGTTAGAGATTTAGTAGCAGTTATCTAAGCCCTACGGTAGGAAAGACCATTATGTTGATCATTTCGACCTTGATGAGTTAGTCGATGTTCCACACACCCCAAAATAAAGTAATAAGATTGCTAATGTCGAGGATAAAATTATAGAAGTAGAAACAATCAGTGATAATAATGAATATGAGGAGGACGGTTTAGTGATGACACAGATGATCCTGAGTACCAAAATGTGAGTGAAAGTGAAGAATCCAATGAAGAGAGTGAAGTCCCTGATAATGAATTTGAAAGTGATGATGAGTTGCATGCTATAAGGGCAAATACTAAGAAGTTTAAAGATAACCTTTATAATGCTATGAATATACCTCAGAAATCTCCTAGTGAAGACTCTAGTTTTGACTCTCAAAACTTAAGGACTTTGTCATCCTCAAGTGAGAATGAGAATTCTAAAATTGGGTATATAGGTCTACCTAACCCCAAAAAGAAGAGCATTTAAGAAAATTGAATAGAGTGATGAGGTTCCAAATTGGGAAGTTGGGATGAAATTTGTGAACATGGCTGAATTTAGGGAGTCTGTGAGAAGATATGTTGTCCTTGAGAGAAGAGGGGTTCAGTTTCTAACCAATGATAGTAGAAGATGCCAAATATGCTGTGAGGGAGAGTGTCCCTCTACATGTGGTGTAGTAGGGACAAAGATAGCGAGACATGCACAATTAAAATACTTGTTGACTCACACTTGTGCACTAAACCATACAACAACAAAATGTCAACAACTAGATACTTGTGTGATTTGTTTGGATATAGGATTAGAAAAAACCCTCAATGGAGTTGTAAGGAGATGGCTGGAACTATAAAAAATGAATCGGAAATTCAAGTGCCTAAAATAAAGATTCTTAGGTTGAAAAAATGGCACTTGAAGGAATTGCAGACAGTCTTAAACAACATTATTCAAGAGTAAGAGATTTTGGTCATGAGGTGCTTCTCAGTAATGCTCGCAACACTATAAAAATTTCAACAACTAGATTGAATAAAAAGGATCCCGTGAATTTGAAGAGGATATATGTATGCTACTTTGCTCTGAAAAGTGGTTGGAAGGCATGTTGTAGAAAAGTAATAGGATTAGATGGATGTTTTCTGAAAACAGTTTGTGGTGGTCAGCTATTATCTGCTGTTGGAAGGGATGGAAACAACCAAATATTTCTAATTTGTTATACTGTTGTTGAATATGAGAATACAGATTCTTGGAGGTGGTTTATTACCTTAATGATGGATGATTTGGAATTAGAAGATGGCTTTGGATTGACAATAATAAGTGATCAACAAAAAGGATTATAAAATGTTGTGAAGGAGCTCCTCCCATCGGTTGAACACAGACTCTGCACAAGGCATCTTTGTGCCAACTTTAAGAAGAAGTAATGTTACTTACTTTACTCTTCTATTCCTTTAATTTTCTGTTTTTATTGTGAGTTTAATGTTATTCATGCTTCCACTTGTTTCACGTTTAATACTGGGATTTTGAAGAGGTGCTTTTGAACAATTGCATTATCAACACACAAGGTGGGTTATGCAAGAGCTATGGGAGAACTTGAGAAACATTCTAATGCTTCCCATGCACACCTGTCATAGTTTGACCCCAAGAAATGGTGTAGATCACATTTTGCAACCCATCCCTTGGTTGGTAATACAGACAATAACATGTCTGAAAGTTTTAACAACTGGATCATCAATGAAAAGTACTTAAACTTAACTCTTTTTAAGTTTTGTGTCCCCTCAATATGTAATTATTTTGATCACAATCTATTATATGAACTAGGTTTATGCCACTACTTACAATGATACAAGAGATTCACTAGAAGCCGATGACAAGAATGACTACAAGAAGGGATGTGATGCTGAACACTAATCTCTAAATATGTCCCAGAGAAATTGGATTTTCTAGTCACAGAATCAAGGAAATGGCATGCTGCTTGGGATGGGTCCAAGAAGTTTTAGGTGAAGAGTGGAACAAGATATGTAATAGTTGATTTAGAGAATAAAATTGTGGTTGTAGAATGTATGATCTCACAGGCATACCATGTTATCATGCCTTTGCTGCTATCCACTCAAGGAGGAAAGAACCACTTGACTATGTATCTGAGTACTACAAAGGGGAAATGAGAAAATAGTCCCAAAGCCAAGGTCAGAATGGACAGATGAATACATCGAGAAAGTTCATAAAGACAAAAAGGCCATGAATATTCTGTTCAATGGTCTTGATGGAGATATGTTCGACAATGTTATTAACTGCAATACTGCCAAGGAAATTTATGACCAAATCTAAATAATATGCGAGGGAACTGAGCAAGTCAAGGAAAACAAGATGCAACTCCTCATACAACAATATGAACATTTTCATTTTGAAGATGGTGAATCACTGAGTGACATTTTCAGTAGATTTCAAAAACTGCTGAATGGTTTAAAGTTGTATGGAAGGATCTACCAAACTAAAGATTCCAATCTAAAATTCCCGAGATCTCTGCCAAAAGAATGGAAGCTAATACTCTCTCGGAAATTCTCAAGAGCACAAAGAATATACTCTAGAGAGACTGTATGGTATCTTAAAAACCTATGAGCTCGAAATGGAGCAGGATGAGCTATTGGAGAAAAGAAGGAAGAAAGGTGAATCTGTTACACTAGTAGCTGAACAAGAAAGAGGAATAGAGTTGAAGGTTGAAGCTGCAGAATCTTCACTAAACTCAAGAGTTTGTGAAGGTAAAGGAAAAAAGCTAATGGCTGAGAATGAAGATTATCCTAGTCAGGATGAAATGGATGACATGGATGAACATATGGATTTCTTATCAAGAAAATTTCCAAGCTCAAATTCAAAAAGAATTTTGGAGCAACCAAGCCAAACAGAAACATGGTGGACAAGTCAAAAGTCAAATATTTCAAGTGTGGCTTGAGTGGTTATTTTTCCAATGAATGTAAAAAGCCTAATTCAGAGAAAAGAAGGTTTGAGCTAGTGGATTACAAAAAGAAATACTTTGAATTAATCAAACAAAAGGAAAAGTCTTTCTTGACTCAAGAAAAGGATTGGGCAGCTGATGGGGAAGATGAAGATGAAGAAAGAAGCTATGTCAACCTAGCCCTAATGGCCAAATCAGATGAAGCAGAAGTCAGTTCCTCAAGCAATCAGGTAATCACTACAAACCTAGCACACCTTTCTAAAGATGAGTGTAATGATGCCATAAATGAAATGTCTACAGAATTATATCACTTGCGTGTTACACTTAAATCTTCACTAAAGAAAACAATAAAATTAAAGATAATAATCCGTTTTTAAGTAAGAGAAATACTGTGTTAGAAATTCAATTCATTGAGTTTGAGAAACTGAAAATAGAGTGCAAGATTGCAAATGATGAACTGATTGAATCTTTGAAGAAAGAGGAAATTTTGAGAAAGCAGCTTGAATGTGAGCAAGAGGTGATCAATGCTTGGAAATCATCAAGGAATGTAAGTGCTCAAATTGCCAAAGTTCAAGGAATTAAGTCTTTCTGTGAAAAAGCCTGGAAAAAGGACAAGAAGAAACTAGACTCTATATTGATTGATGGTTTATCAACAAATGTGAAGTCGACGGATGATGAAGCTTATCCGTCGAAAGCTGAGAGTAAATATTCGTTGAAAGACGAGGACTTACATTCTATCGATAGAAAAGACGCCAATTAGCAAAGCCTAGCTAGCTAAGCTGAATGAGAAATATGGACTAGTTTCTAAGAACTTTGTTATAGGAGAATCAAGTTGAGTCAAAGAGACAAAGAAAATAATTGTGGGACATCTGTCAATGAAGCAGCTGAGTGACAGATTGGATCATTGACATATTGGAGAAAATTGAGGTCAAAGCAGATTCTAAAAGGAAAAATAACAAGAATAGGAAAGTAGGAATTAACAAATATAACAACTACACACCTGATAAATATGCACCTAGAAAAACGTGTGCAAAGTGTGGTAGTGTTAATCACTTATCTACTAATAGAAAATCTGTTATGCGTATTGTTAGGGCTAAAACACGCGCTAATAATTCACGCAAGTATACACGTTCGCAAGTAATATAGAATTCTTTTTAGTTCGTTCCCACAGAGACTGATTTAGGTTAACTTTGTGATTTATGCACTTATGCAACAATGATATGGCTATTATTCAACGCTAAGACGAATAACAAGTTGGTTTTGATTATAACTAAGATTAACTATTGAGAGTTTATACTAAAGAATATTAACTAAGGGATTAAAGAGAGTTGAATACTATATGACACAAACATGGGATTCTAACTTCATTAAATACTTCATTTAATAGCCTTATTATTCTTAACATTAGCATGCAATGGTGATGACACTAATCAGATAACACGAAACTACTAAAGGCCAACTTTTGTTGCACGAATAACATACTACCAGACATCCACAAAAAAGATAAAAGCTGAATAGATACCAATTATATTGAGACCCTATATATCTATAGAATTTGACAACATAATGGTTTAATGCACAAGTTATTTATCATGATTACATAGGGCAAGTAAGATGGTTAAAATTACCTACGAATCATGCAATACAAATACATGAACCTATGCTAGCATGGCAAGTTCTAAACCCTTAAATTCACTTTCGCTTTATTAAAGATTAACACGCTATCTTATATGTTCACGACGCACATAAGACGAATAAGCACAACCAATACTAGGTTATCATACAATCACCACACACTAAGGCATCGAAACAAATTAACTAAAGAAATCCATAAATAAATCCGCTAGAAACCCATGATAATGATTAGCCCATAATCGGACTCATCATCAACGTGGGTTCCGATGAAAGCATGGTATAATAAATGTAGTCTTTATACTGAATAAATAATAAACCAAGTACAAAACAAGATTATAGGTTCACGAATAAGAAAACTAGCATCCAAGTTACAACTTAAAACAAAGAATCACAAGTATAAACTAGATCCTCTTCGCCTTGGTTGAATTGTGCTATACGGCCTTCTTACGCCTTCTCCTTGAGCTCTGGTACGTCTTGTTATGAAAAGCGAACTTAATTTATATATATATACTGTATAATCAACCAAGGCTTCAAACTCTCAAAATCCAAGTAGAAACAGAATTCTGCCATCCCGACATGGCGCGAGCACGCGCTTTACCAGCGCGGGCACGCTGAGTTTCTGCACTTTGGGCGCGGCCGCGCGCTACTTCAGCGCTGGCGCGACGTCCTTTTGGATAAAATTCCGACTTTTGATTTCTTGCTGATTTGAGTTGGTCTTTTCACGAGCCTTTATTCTAGACACCATCCTTACACCATATTAGTATCAAATCAATCCCAATTCACCTGTATTCCTGATAAATGCCTGAAATGCAAAAATACTATAAAACACATTAAAAACACCAATAACTTGAGTACAAAAACAGCAATTCACAGCTTTAGGAAGCGTTATAAAGTGTCATAAATGCCACTCAACATACCCCCAAACTTGAATCGATGCTTGTCCTCAAGCACAAACAGACTCAAAGAACAAGAAATAAAAATGCATGAATGCAACTATATGAATACAATGATCCCCATAGAATAACTAAACCAATCAACAAGCAACATCTCAACAAATGCAGTTATTCGCATAAAGATCTATCAAACCTCACAAATCAACTTACAATCCAGAAACGTGCGTGTGTGCAAATGCTTACAGATATACCATCACAACTAGATCAATAATCATGACTCAATACTCATCAAAGTAATTGCAAGGTTATAAATAAAATAAAAGTTAAACTCAAAATAACTTATAACACTTCAATTCTTATATCAGAGTTTTATATGTATTCATGCTTTTATTCACGACCTCAAAACAACACAAATATGCTTATTTGACCGTGCAATGAGTGAGGTCCACAAAAGACTTATACAATAATACCCATGTAGCGAGTGTTAGGTTAGCAGATCCCAGACTATAAAAGCCTTAGGTCACTAGGCACAAAGTCCCCTAAGAACTTAATAACTCGAGAGTACTAAAGAGCCCACTCGTGATCAATTATACATAACACCTATTTTTTTCTTTTTTTTTCTTTTTCAATTTCTGAATGAGTGCGTTTAGCTCCATCTCATTCAACCCTAGACTACTCATATAAATATGAGCCGATTACTAGCCATTTGACACCTAGCCACAACAACTAGCAATGAAATCCAATTTTCTCCAATTTTTAAATATCCATGTTATTTTATCATTAAGAGAATATCCTAACTTTTGAATATAAACAAGCGATTCAACTTCGACAAACAAATAAACCATGACCATGATCTAGCACTCAAGCAACCTATAAGACTTAGTGAAATACAATTATCTCTAGCATGCAAATCAACTCGATACGACTTAACATCACTAAATACGACATCACTACACTAGCATTAATATCACAAATCAATCAGAAAAATCATCTAAGGGATCATGTTATTATGCAAATGCATGAACTATATGCGACAAACTATAAAAACTACAAAAAAAACTACATGGCAAAAATGCAACTATATGAACTAAACTATCATGAATATATAAACTATATGCGACTCACACAAAACACATTCCTTAACTTACTACCCCCAAACTTAAAATTTTTACTGTCCTCAGTGAAGGTAATAGTAAGGAATCGGGCATACCTACTCGGAATCAGGATCCTCACCTCAACGGGTGGAGTGTCAGGAGTGTCTGGAGGTGGATACACAGAGTCCTCACTGAATACTGGTCACTGGATGTCAACTCCTGTGGCTCTGAATGCAGTTCCTAATGCCTGGGTGAGATCACGTGCAAACCGACTATGGATGTCATGCATTGCATCCATCCTACTAGCTAAACGCCTATACTACGCCATGCTCATACCAAAATCAACCTCTGCTTCTGCTTCCTCCTGCTACTGCTGCTGTGATGGACTAGCCTCCTCACCCAACTCAGCTCTCCAAGTTGCTCTGCTTGCCTAAACCGTGCCACCAGCATAAGACTGAGGAGCTTGCCTTCCACCTGGAAAATGGGCATAGATTAACCAAGGCCCTTAGGATCGAGCTTACCAGCATACCACTCCACCATATTGAACAACGTGGTACTATCAATCGGAGCACTCGGAAGCTGAAGCTGCTCGTGTGCGGTCCAACAAACACCAACTGCCGCACACAACTTCGTCACAATGGACGCACATGGTATAGAACCCGCAGTACTCCCTCACAAGAATCTCAAAATCCCTTGGTGAATAAACATATCAAGGTCCACATAGTCCCCCTGAAGAAAACCCCACAACAACGTGCACGCTCCATAGTAACATCATACACGTGAGAAGATGTCATGATGTTAGCACAAATGAAAGAATTCCATGCACGTGCAAACCTGTTCATACATGAGGCAGGGAACGTGGCATAATCAGTCGTGCCCCTCTTGAACTTCTAGTGAGTCTCAGGCACACACATAATAAAAACTATCAAATCCAAGTTAAACTCCTCCGGAGTCTTCTCGTTCTAGTTATCCTAATCGGGCCTCCTCTCGGGCTGATCAATCACCCTCCTTATCGCCTCGGCACTGTACTCCACCGTCATCCCCCTCACCACGGTGAAACCGTTCTCCTCCTCCTTAGCATTAGCATAAAACTCACGAACCACACTCATGGGCACAGCAACGGGTGCCTCGCAAAAAGCAACCCAGCCCATCTCCAAGATTATCTCCAACAACTTACCATCTTTCCCCGATGGAAGAAAACCACGCTCCTTGGCTATAGGCTTCGAGAAAAGCCTCGTATACTCAGCCTCAGCCTCGGGAGTTGAAAATCTAGGCCTCACACCACCTGCACTTGAAAAATCAGTGGTGGTGCTGCTTACTTGAGTTCATTGTCTTTTGGGTGCCATTGGGATTGTATAAGAGAGAATAAGAGATAACTGTTTGAGAGAGAATTATGTTTGAGAATTTGAGAAGTGATGGAGAAGTTTGTGTATAAGTGTGTGCGTATATAGGAGATTGGGAGAGAATTAGATATGGAATAGAAGGGGGAATTGATTATGGGAATAGTGGGAATAATGGGTTTGATTTGGAGAGGGAAATTTGGGATGCGGAAGAGTAAAAATCGGGTGGGAATTGATTTTGGAGTAAAGTCCCTGATTTTTCTCTGTTTTCTGCTTTGTTTTTTTTGAACACAGGGACTCAGCACGGGCGCACGCTACCTTGGCGCGGGTGTACCGTGCTTCTGACATTTCAACGCGGCCGCCCCGCCAAGCAGCGCGGGCGCGCGTAGCTTCTGGAAAAGTAGCGCGGATGCCCCGCCTCCATAGCGCGGGCGCACCGCGCTACTGAAGTTGGCCCTGAATTTTTTTATTTTTTTATTTTTTATGCTTTTCTCCTTTCTTTCTTCTTCCTCTATCTTCTAATGTACAACAAACTTGGGTTGACTCCCAAGAAGCGCTTGCTTTACGTCATTAGCTTGATGTAGAAATGCGAGATCAAATGGACAACAAAACGGCACTAATCACGTCGCGGTTTGCCGTGTCACCATAGTAATGCTTCAACCTCTGACCATTTACCTTGAATGCTTGGCCTAGATTATTCTCAAAAATCTCCACCGCTCCATGTAGAAATACAGTTTTGACAGCAAACGACCCTGACCACCTCGACTTCAGTTTTCCAGGAAAAAAATAGAGACGAGAGTTAAACAAAAGAACTTGTTGCCCTGACACAAATGATTTGAGCACTAGACCCCTATCATGCCACCTCTTGACTTTCTCCTTATACATTTTGTTGTTCTCATACGCTTGAAGTCGAAACTCATCGAGTTCATTCAATTGAAGCATCCTCTTCTTACCAGCTGCATCTAAATCAAGATTCAATTTCTTCAAAGCCCAATACGCTTTATGCTCTAGCTCCACCGATAAATGACACCCCTTACCATAAACCAACTGATATGGTGAGATTCCTAGAGGAGTCTTGTACGCTGTTCGATATGCCCAAACAACTTCATCAAGCTTCAAATACCAATCTTTTCTCGATGGACACACAACTTTCTCTAAAATGCGCTTGATCTCTCTGTTAGATACCTCAGCTTGACCATTCGTTTGAGGATGGTAAGCCGTAGTAATGCGATGATTCACATTATACCTTTGCATCATAGTAGTGAACTTGCGATTGCAAAAATGCGACCACTCATCACTGATTATGACTCTTGGAGTTCCAAATCTTGTGAATATCTTCTTGTGAAGAAAATTAAGCACTACTTTCGCATCGTTCGGCGGAAAAGCCTTGACTTTCACCCATTTCGAGACATAATCAACCGTTAACAAGATATACTGATTATTATAAGATGAGACAAATGGCCCCATGAAGTCAATTCCCCAAACATTGAAGACTTCAACCTCGAGAAGCACATTAAGAGGTATCTCATCCCTTTTTGACATATTACGCACACGTTGACATTGATTACATTTCAAAACGAACTGATGAGCATCTTTAAATAAAGTCGGCCAAAAGAAACCTGCTTGAAGATTACGAGCTGCTGTCTTTTCTCCACCATAGTGTCCTCCGTAAGCCGTTGAGTGGCAATCTCGCAAGATCCCCCCGTTTCACTGTAAGGAATACATCTCCTGATGATTTGTTCAGCTCCTTGTCGAAAAAAAACCGGCTCATCCCACATGTACCACTTCACTTCATGTAGAAACTTCTTCCTTTGAGCATAAGTCACTTCTGGAGGCATAACGTTACTTACAATGTAGTTCACAATATTGGCGAACCACGGTTCTTCTATTTGCACTCCAAATAACTGCTCATCGGGAAAAGATTCGTTAATCAAAGACTTATCTTGTGAAGTTGCATTTGGATCCTCTAAACGCGAGAGATGATCAGCGACTTGATTTTCAGTTCCTTTTATGTCCTTGATCTCCAATTAAAAGTCCTGAAGAAAAAGAACCCATCGAATCAATCTAGGCTTCGAGTCCTTCTTCGAGATGAGATAACGAATGGCAGCGTGATCAGTGAAAACTGTCACCTTAGTCCCAAGTAAGTAAGATCGAAATTTCTCAAAATCATAGACAATAGCCAGAATTTCTTTCTCAGTAGTGGTGTAATTCAGTTGAGCACCATTAAGAGTCTTACTAGCATAGTATACTACATGAAATATGTTGTTCTTTCTTTGCCGACGAACTGCTCCAACTGCATAGTCACTTGCATCGCACATCATTTCAAACGGTTCAGACCAATCAGGTGTAGTTATGACATGTGCCATAATCAAACTCTTCTTTAATGTCTCAAAAGCAGCAAGGCGCTCATTATCAAACTTGAAAGGAACATCTTTCTATAGTAAATTGCACAACAGCTTCAAAATCTTAGAGAAGTCCTTGATGAAATGCCTATGGAAACCCGCTTGACCAAGAAAACTGCGAATTCCCTTAACAGAAATTGGTGGAGGAAGATTTTTGATAACCCCCACCTTGTCTTTGTCCACCTCAAGACCCTTACTAGAAACCTTGTGACCAAGAATGATGTCTTGGCGCATCATAAAATGACATTTCTCCCAATTGAGAACCAAATTGGTCTCAACGCACCTTTTCAGCACTAACCCAAAATTGTGCAAGCACTCATCATAAGAAGTTCCAAAGACCGAGAAGTCGTCCATGAACACTTCTACATTATTTCCAATCATATCAGAAAAGATAGCCATCATGCATCTCTGAAAAGTGGCTGGTGCTCCATATAGCCCAAAAGAAACTCTTCTGAATGCAAAAGTACCAAAAAGGACATGTGAATGTAGTCTTCTCTTGATCTTCTAGAGCGATACAAATCTGGTTATAACCCGAATAGCCATCCAGAAGACAGAAGTAATCATGCCCAGCCAATCTATCGAGCATCTGATCAATGAAAGGAAGAGGGAAGTGATCTTTCCTTGTAGCCTTGTTCAGCTTTTGATAATCCATGCAAACTCTCCACCCTGTGACTGTCCTTGTAGAAATAAGCTCATTCTTCTCATTCGCAACCACAGTGATACCACCTTTCTTTGGCACACACTAAACTGGGCTTACCCATGAACTGTCAGAAATATGATAGATGATCCCTGCATCTAGCCACTTTAGGATTTCCTTCTTCACAACCTCTTTCATGATCAGATTTAGCCTTCTCTGTTGCTCAACAGTAGGCTTGCTTCGTTCCTCTAGCAGAATTTTATGTATACAATAAGAAGGACTGATTTCCTTAATATTTGCTATAGTCCAACCAATTGCCGATTTAAATTCTCTAAGAATTCTCAAAAGCTTTTCCTCATCGCTACCTGAAAGGTCAGATGCAATAATAACAGGCGAAGTAGATGCATCACCTAAAAATGCATACCTCAAATGTTTAGGTAAAGGAGTAAGCTCAAGAGTAGGAGCTTCCTCAATAGATGGCTTGAGGCTCTTTGGAGAACTTTTCAGCTCCTCCAACCCAAGAGATTCAAAAGGCACATCCATCCTTCGCGTCCAGGGAGAAGCATTCAAATATTGCAAATGCTCATCACCTTCGTCATCTTCACTATTGGAATTCTCTAACAAGACCTTTTCTAAGGCATCAAACCTTAACAATTGATCAAGTTCTGAAGTAATCATATAATCAACCAACTTCACCTTTAAACACTCCTTATTTTCCGTAGGGAATTTCATGGCATTGAACACATTAAAAGTTACATCCTGATCCAGCACTCACATGGTGAGCTCACCCTTCTGCACATCTATCAAGCTTCGGCCAGTAGCCAAGAAAGGTCTTCCCAAGATTATGGGAATCTTCTTATCCTCCTAGAAATCAAGAATTACAAAATTAGAAGTAAATATGAGTTTATCCACATTGACCAAGATATCCTCCACAATGCCTCGTGGATATGTAATAGAACGGTCGGCCAACTGCAAAGTCATATAAGTAGGTTTTGGATCAGGTAATTCCAACTTATTGAAGATTGACAAAGGCATCAAGGAATAGTGAAGCTTCTAGGATCTTTAAGCTTCGGAGGCAACTTCTGTTGCAGCACAAAACTGCATTCCTCCGTGAGAGCAACGGTCTCTAAGTCATAGAGCTTTACTTTCCTAGAGAGAATACCTTTTATGAACTTCGCGTAACTAGGCATTTGTTCAAGAGCTTCAACGAAAGGTATGTTAATGTGAAGTTTCTTGAACACCCCCAGAAACTTCTCAAGCTGCTTATCCAGCCTTTTCTTCTGCAGCCTCTTAGGAAAGGGAGGTGGAGGATAGATCTATTTCTCCCCTGTATTACTCTCAGGAGGAGCGTGCTTAACAGTAGTCTTCCTTGGTTCCACTTCTGCTTCCTTCTGCACTTCTTCTTTATCCATAACTTCAGATTCTCGAGTCTTAGATTTTTCAGGATTTGCAACCTTTCCAGACCTCAATGTAATTGCCTTAACATGCTCCTTAGCTTTCTTCTTGCCTGGCACTTCAGTGTCGATAGGAAGCGTACTAGGTTGACGATTTAGTAATGCATTAGCAATCTGCCAATCTGATTCTCCAAGGTCTTGATAGAAACAACTTGGCTCTTGCACATGAGCCTCAACTCCTCTAATTCAGATTTTTCATTAGCTTGAGGTAACTGCTGAAGTTGAAGTTGTTGCCTAGGGGCATATTGCGGTTGTTGAAAACCAGGAGGGTTATACTGCTTTGCTGTGTATGGCTGATAAGGTTGTTGCACCACATTCTGATTGTTGCTCCAACTGAAATTAGGATGATTGCGGTTGTTGGGATGATAAGTGGCTGGAGCTTGCTATTGTGATGTTTGAAAGTTGCTCACAAATTGAGCTGATTCGCTAGAAATAGCACACTGCCCAGTCTCATGTGCCCCCGCACAAAGCTAACAAATACCAGTGATCTGATTAACTCCATAATTAGCCAAAGAGTCCACTTTTAACGTCAAAGCTTGAAGTTGAGCAACTATAGCAGTAGCTGTATCCACTTCCAGAATTCCTGCTACCTTGCCTTGCAACATTCTTTGCATTGGATTCTGGTATTCATTAGCTGCCATTAGCTCAATCAACTCATAAGCTTCATATAGCTTTTGGCCCATAAGGCTCCACCAGACGCTGCATCGAGTATAGGTCTAGACTGTGTGCCTAAACCATTGTAGAAACAGTTTATGATCATCCAATTAGGCATGCCATGATGTGGGTACTTCCTTAGCATCTCCTTGTAGCGATTCCAAGCCTCACACCAAGATTCTCCATATTGTTGCACAAACTGAGTAAGAGCATTCCTGATTACAGCAGTCTTCGTCATAAGAAATAATTTAGTGAGAAACTTTTGAGCAAGATCCTCCCATTTGGTGATAGACCCTGGTTGTAGAGAATGTGACTAACACTTTGCTTTATCCCTCAGAGGGAATGGGAAAAGTCACAGCTTTGTAGCATCTTCAGTCACCCCGTTGAACTTGAAAATGTCACATATCTCGATGAAATCGCTGATCTGCATGTTGGTCTTCTGTCGGAGAACCCCCAAACTAAACTGAATTCTGTATCATCTGAATCGTGCTCGACTTGATCTCAAAGGTGTTAGCCGAGATGGCTGGTCTGATAATGCTTGACTAAATATCATTGATCTTAGGCTGAGAATAGTCCATCAAAGCCTTCAGATTTTCTGCTTGATCTCCCATCACTACTAAAGCTGGTTCCTCAACTTTTTCTTCTTCCTCTACTTTCTCTTCATCCTCAAAAGCTTCCCTTCGAACCACTACAACTTCCTCCTCGGCTTGATCTAGAGTTCTCTTACGAGACCGCGAACGCGTATGCATACACGCTCGCTAGAGTACCTGAAACACGACAAGGAAAAGAGTAGGTAAGTAACAATGTCCGAGTCAATGAACTTTAATAATCACTGATGACAAACACGTAAACTAAAATTTAACACCGAGTCCTCGGCAGCGGCGCCAAAAACTTGTTAGGGCTAAAACACGCGCTAATAATTCACGTAAGTATACGCGTTCGCAAGTAATATAGAATTCTTTCTAGTTCGTTCCCACAGAGACAGGTTTAGGTTAACTTTGTGATTTATGCACTTATGCAACAATGATATGGCTATTATTCAATGCTAAGATGAATAACAAGTTGGTTTTGATTATAACTAAGATTACCTATTGAGAGTTTATACTAAAGAACATTAACTAAGAGATTAAAGAGAGTTAAATACTATATGACACAAACATGGGATTCTAACTTCATTAAATACTTCATTCAATAGCCTTATTATTCTTAACCTTAGCATGCAATAGTGATAACACTAATCAGATAACACGAAACTACTAAACGCCAACTTTCGTTGCACGAATAACATACTACTAGACATCCACAAAAGAGATAGAAGCTGAATAGACACCAATTATATTGAGACCCTATATATCTATATAATTTGACAACATAATGGTTTAATGCACAAGTTATCTATCGTGATTACATAGGGCAAGTAAGATGGTTAAAATTACCTATGAATCATGCAATACAAATATATAAACCTATGCTAGCATGGCAAGTTCTAAACCCTTAAATTTACTTTTGGTTCATTAAAGATTAACACGCAATCTTATAAGTTCGCGACGCACATAAGACGAATAAGCACAACCAATACTAGGTTATCATACAATCACCACACACTAAGGCATCGAAACAAATTAACTCAAGAAATCCATAAATAAATCCGCTAGAACCCAACGATAACGATTAGCCCATAATCGGACTCATCATCAACGTGGGTTCTGATGAAAGCATGGTATAATAATAGTAGTCTTTATATTGAATAAATAATAAACCAAGTACGAAACAAGATTATAGGTTCACGAATAAGAAAACTAGCATCCAAGTTATAACTTAAAACAAAGAATCACAAGTATAAACTAGATCCTCTTCGCCTTGGTTGAATTGTGCTATACGGTCTTCTTACGCCTTCTCCTTGAACTTCGGTACGTCTTGTTATGAAAAACGAATTTTATGTATGTTTATATATGCTGTAGAATCAACCAGGGCTTCAAACTCTCAAAATCCAAGTAGAAACAGAGTTCTGCCATCTCGACCTGGCGCGGGCGCGCGCTTCTCCAGCGCGGGCGCACTGAGTTTCTGCTCTTTGGGCGCGGCCGCGCTACTTGAGCGCGGGTGTGCCGTCCTTCTGGATAAAATTCTGACTTTTGATTTCTCGCTGATTTGAGTTGGTCTTTTCACGAGCCTTTATTCTAGAAACCATCCTAACACCATATTAACATCAAATCAATGCCAATTCACCTGTATTCCTGATAAATGCCTGAAATGCAAAAACACTACAAAACACATTAAAAACACCAACTTGAGTATAAAAACACCAATTCACAGCTTTAAGGAGAGTTATAAAGTGTCATAAATGCCACTCAACACCTACAACCATATTTGTACCTTCCACTTTTCCCAACATGCCCTCATTACCAATGAATGTCATGCGTATTATGCTTGCACAAAATTTAAATGCACAATTTGCTAATATGCCATTTGCACAAAATCCTTATTATGCTGCATTCAATATGCTACAAATACCATTTAGCATGCCTTAATGGAATAACATGTTTGCCCATTCTATGCCTTATCATGTTAATCAAAATGTGCATGATAATTCTATAATTGATCATGGGATTTACAGTCAATCCCCTAGGACTAAGGTTGATCCTCAATCTCTTAAGTCTAATGGTGTAAAGCCTAAATAACCTGAGAAAAGGCTAACAAGGCAGGACCCAGGGAACTTGGGTACCAAAATCAACTTAATTTGATTTTGATGTATGCATGGAAACAGAAAGTGTCTGTAGTATCTAGACAATGGATGCTCAAGGAACATGACTGGAGACTCTACCCTGATCACCGAGTTCAAGGAGAGAGCTGGACGAAGTATTACTTTTGGAGATGACAGCAAAGGACATACTGTGGGATATGGCTTGATTTGAAAATATAATGTCATCATTGAATAAGTTGCTCTAGTGGATGGACTTAAACACAAACTTTTGAGTGTCATCCAACTATGTGACAAAGACAACTCTATAACTTTCAATACTGAAGCCTGTATTGTAACCTGCAAGGAAAAAAATAAAGTGGTTCTCACTGGAGTGAGAAAAGGAAATGTGTATCTAATTGACTTCAACTCATCCAATGCAGACTATATTACTTGTCTTTTTTGCAAAGCAAGTCAAGATGAAAGTTGGCTGTGGCACAAGAAGCTGTCTCATCTGAACTTCAAGACTATAAATGAATTAGTCAGTAAAGATCTAGTAAGAGGCATTCCTCAAGTTGAATTCTCAAAGGATGGATTGTATGATGCTTGGCAAAAAGGGAAAAAAATTAAAGCATCATTCAAAAGGAAGCTTGAATCAACAATAGAAGAACCACTATAACTCTTGCTCATGGATTTGTTTGGACCAGTCAATGTATTGTCAATTTGAAAGAAGAGATATAGCCTAATGATTGTGGATGACTTCTCAAAGTTCTCTTGGACACACTTTCTTAATCTAAAGATGATTCTAGTGAAATCATTATCAATCATATAAGACAAGTCAACAATCATCCTGATCTCAAGGTTAGAAGAATTAGGAGTGATAATGGAACCGAGTTCAAGAATTCAGCAATGAGGTTGTTCTATAAAGAAAATGGGATCATGCATGAGTTTTCAACAACAAGGACTCCACAACAAAATGGAGTAGTGGAAAGGAAGAACAGATCCCTAATTGAAGCTAACAGAACCATGATGGAGGAATTAAAGTTATCAACTTATTTTTGGGTTGAAGCTGTCAATAATGCATGCTACACTCGGAATATTTCTTTGGTCAATCAAGCAAAAAGCATGACTCCTTATCAATTGTTCAAGAACAGAAAGCCAACACTGAACTTTCTTCATGTTTTTGGCTGCAAATGATATATTCTAAGGAATTAAACTGAGAAACATGAAAAGTTTGATGCCAAAGCAAATGAAGGTATCTTTGTTGGATATGCGATTGGAAAAGCATACAAAGTCTACAATCTAAGAACCAACATTGTTATGGAATCTGTACATGTTATATTTGATGATAAGAAGATTGAATGACTACAAGATGAAGGTTTCCATGAAAGCCTCAAATTTGATATTGTTGAGATGAACTGTAAAGACAGTGATGATGAAAGTGATCAGGAAATAATTTTTAAGGAATATGCAGAAAGATCAACAAATGAAGCATAAAATTCTACATCTGTCAAAAGACAAAATGTTGTATCTATTGAAAGATCAAGTACAACATCCGTTAAAAGATATGGTGCATCATCCGTTGACAGACAAACTGTATCATCCATCGAAAGACAAAATTCATCATCCGTTAGACCCTCAACAGGAGATGAAAGTCATTCTAGATCACAATGTGAAAGAACTCCAACCTCAAATAAAAGATCCACAAACTCAGGGGGAGTTTCTTCGAATCAAAACTCAGTCATACATCAAGAAAACTATGAGGCCTCTTCATCTAGAGCTAATCTACCACAACAAAGGAAATGGACTAGAGATCACCCATTTGAATTAATCATTGGTGATGCATCTTCAAGAGTGCAAAAAAGGAAAGCAACTCAAGATGAATGTCTATTTAGCAAATTTCTGTCACAAGAAGAGCCAAAGAAGGTAGAAGCAGTTTTGTTGGATCTTGATTGGGTTTTAGCTATGTAGAAAGAGCTAAACCAATTTAAAAGGAATAACGTATGAAAGCCGGTATCCAAACCTAAAGGCAAGAATTCTATTAACACCGAATGGGTATTCAGAAACAAGATGGATGAGAATGGCATATCATAAGGAATAAATCTAGATTGGTTGCTAAGGGATACTATCAACAAGAAGGAATAGATTTTCATGAGATATTTGCACCTGTTGCAAGACTTGAAGCCATCAGAATTCTTCTAGCCTATGCAGTCCATGCCAGTTTCAAAGTCTATCAAATGGATATCAAAAGTGCATTTCTGAATGGACATTTGGAGGAGGAAGTCTATGTTAGTCATCCTCCAGGTTTTGAAGACCCCAACTCTCCAGACTATGTCTATTATCTTTTGAAAGCACTTTATGGATTGAAGCAAGCACCTAGAGCCTGGTGTGGTCTCTGTCAAAGTTCCTTTTATAAAATCACTTCACAAGAGGTACTGTTGACAAAACTCTTTTCTTTAGAAATATGAATGGCTCTAGTATACTTGTTCAGATTTATATAGATGATATTATATTTGGCTCTACAGATGAGAAACTTTGTAAAATGTTTGCCAAACTGATGCAAAATAAATATGAAATGAGAATGATAGGAGAACTAACTTACTTTTTTGGTTTACAAGTTAAGCAAGTTAGTGATGGAATATTCATTAGTCAAACCAAATATATTCATGATCTTTTGAAGAAGTTTGACTTAATGGATTGCACCTCTGCAAAAACTCCCATGACCACTGCCACTAAACTTGAATTGAACACTACTGAAAAGTCTGTGTATATTTCAAACTATAGAGGCATGGTTGACTCACTTTTATATTTGACAGCCAGTAGGCCAGATATAATGTTTGCTACTTATCTGTGTGCTAGATTTCAGGCTGATCCAAGAGAATCTCATTTAGTAGCTATTAAGAGAATTTTTCAGATATCTCAAGGGTACACCAAAACTTGGCATTTGGTACCCTAGAGATTCTGTATTTGATCTAATGGGTTATTTAAATGCAGATTATGCAGGGTGCAAGATAGACATGAAAAGCACAACTGGCACATGTCAGTTTCTAGGAAACAATCTTGTGTCCTGGTTTAGTAAGAAACATAACTCAGTTTTTACTTCCACAGCTGAGGCTGAATATTACTGCTGGTAGCTATTGTGCACAAATTTTATGGATAAAGAACCAATTGTTGAATTATGGTCTACATGTAGACAAGATTCCAATTTTCTATGACAACACAAGTGCATTTTCATCACTGAAAATCCTGTGCAGCATTCAAGGACAAAGCACATAAACATCAAGTACAACTTCATTAGAGAACATGTTATGAATGGTACAGTGAAACTACATTTTATTCCAAGTGAGCAGTAACTTCCGACATCTTTACCAAGCCACTTGATGAATCAACTTTTACTAGGTTGGTAAGTGAGTTAGGTATGCTTAATTATTCTTGATTCTTTTTTATGTTTTGGTAATTTGTAATGCACCCAAAACTAAATTTGACTTTATTAAAAGTTACAAATCAGGATTTACAAGTTGTCAAATACTGACACCAAAATTAGGATTTGCAAAATGTCAGATACTGACACTAAAATCAGGATTTGCTAAAGGTAGATACTGATGGTATTCAACGGATAAGAATTATCCGTTGAAAGTCAAAAATATTTCTGGGTACCTTATCCCTCAACGTATAAAGGCACATCGTGTATCCGTTGAATTGGTTCAATCATAGCCATAATTCCAAACCCTAGCCGTCGACTTTACTTATGGTATGTGTATATGGCGATGGATAAGTTTTGGAATTTCTACAGACTGCTTTATTTTTAAACTGTTATTTTTGGAAACCATTGGATACTTTATTTTATTTTTAATTATTTGTTTATCTTTTTCAGAGACAATATAAAAGCCTAATTCATTTATGTATTTCACTTTTATCTTTCTCTGAATTACTTAGCAACTTTTACTCTCTTCATCTCCAAAACCCTTTTCTCTCTCTATAACGGCATACTTAGCAACAATGGCACCGGTAGTCAAAATAATTTCTCAGTCTGGGTTCCCCTATGAGAAAAACAACTTCATCGCACGTGTGGAGAAGAGTGTTGGTTCTGAAGACTTTCAGAAGATGATGGACTTTATTAGCAACTGCAAATTGAAATACTCTATGCTCGAGTCTCCGATGATGATCTTCTGTAAAGTTGTGGAGGAAATGTGGTCATCTGCTATTTTCAATTCCTCAGACATGAAAATTACCTTTACTCTCAAAGGTACTAAGTATTGTGTTAACTCAAATGCTATTCAATATTGCTTTAAAATACCTGAAAATAACACAACTATTGTACAGACTGACACTGATGTGGTGAACCTGCTCAATTCTATGGGCTATTCTCTTGAAACTACTAGTTTAGGTAATATTAGGAGAAAGGGTCTTAGGAACGAGTGGAGTTTTATGCATGATGCTTTTATCAAAGTGTTTTTAGGAAAAATTAGCAATTTTGATGCAATTACTTCTTCTCTTCTTAACATGCTTTACATGCTCTTGACTGATAAGTATTTTAACTTCAGTAATTATGTCATGCTAGAGTTAGGGTATAAATTAGGGGATATTAAGAAATGGCCCAAAAATTTATATTATGCTAGATTCTTGATGATGTTAGCTAACTTTATTTCTGAGGACCTTGTAATTGAGAACCCAAATAACAAGCTTGTTTGTTGGGTTCAAGAAAAGAGAGTTCTTGCATATTTGAGCAGGAACAACCTCAATAATGAAGTGCCTCTCAACTATCTTCCAATTTTTGGGACACAATAGGTAACTGAGGTAACTATTTCTGATGCAACCTCTTCTCCACCCATTATTTCTTCAACTTCAAATATGGAAATGACATTTGTGACAGTGAGCAAACAGATGCCTACCCAAGCCACAAAACCTAAATCAAAATCCAAGTCTAAGAAGCCAACTTCTGTTGTCTCTCAAATGACATCAGTTGTAATAACTACCACTTCACTTGAGGGGAGTGCTCAGGGTAGTAAGGTGGGTGAGGGAAGGGGTGAACATCAAAGAAACTCAAGGATAAAAAGGGTGAGGTATGTGTGACCCAAACCAGCCATACCACATTCTCTCAACAGATTGTGATGCTTAATAAGGAAATTAGCTCATTGCTGGTTACATCCTCCCAAAAAGATGTAACTATTGAAACAAGCTCTCAACCAAGAGCACGAGCCAAAAAGAGAAGGGGCACATACCAAACTCAAGAAATCAAAACCAATGGGGGAGTCACAGGGTACACACACAGTGCCAACTGAAGTCAAAGACTCTGTTAAAGCACCATCTCAAAGTCATGTTGATGTGGCTCCAATAAATGCGGAGTCACGGCCAAAATCTCTCATTATCAATACACCATACACACACAATTCTCCCACAATCTCACTGGATGTGGACATGATAAACACATCAATTCCTGATTCTCCATCTTTAAAATTCTTGGAGGAGCCAAAATCTAAAGCAAGTGAGTATCATCTTATTGATGATTTGTTGGCTCACTTGCCCTGTCTTTCTGAAATCAATGATGAGTCCGTGCATAAAAATCTTAAATCAATCTCCACAGACTCAACCATAGTTTCAACTCCTAGCTCTTTTGATTCAACATTTTTGACGGATATTCCTCATATGTTGATAAATGATTGTCCTTCGACAGATGAGCTTAACATCATTTATCCGTTGATACTCACAACTGCTACCTCGACGAATATCACTTATCCGTTGACAGTCTCTACACAACTTAATATTTTGAAAACTGTGACAAGTGTAGATGACTTAGTAATTTTACAATCACTCCTAGGTTTGAGGGAAGAGAGTGACTTGAGTGAGAGGATGAGTTGCTCTCAGGCAAAAGGAGAGGAAATGAGTGAACTTCCATATGCTATTTCTTCTATCATGGTAAAAGTGAGTGAGAGGAGTCCCACCTTAGATGGTGAAGGTGAGGGTGTAAGGGTGGGAAGCCAAGGGGAGCCCTTGATGCAAAAATAGAGAGAAAATAAGAGAAAAGCAGGTACAGAAGGAATAAGGTTGGAAACCATTGCAAGTGAGTCAATGAATGTCAATGAGGAAGAAACGGAAATATTATATCAGCAAGAATACTGAGATGTTATAGATTCTATTTCCCTAGATACTGAGACATTAACTCATCCTGTTACAGCCTACCAAATATTGGTTGTTCGGGGTAATGAGGAAGCAGAGAGGACTCTTAATCTGGTACATACTATAGTTTCAATGCTAAGAGCTAAAAGATGCAATCAACTCTCTTTCACCTACAGCTAGTGATGATTTTATATATGATTCTGGTGACACTTTAGGTGATGAGTCAAATGGGGAATATATTGATGAAGCTGGACTGAACTTAGGGGGAGCTGCAGGACCTAGTTCATCTGTAGAAACTCCAACCTGGATGCTAACCAAGGATTGCAGTTATCATTAATTCAACTCCATAATGTTCAAGCTAATTTCTCAGACTCAATCATCCATTCAATCCAACACTAATGCTAGTACCATATGCTTCTAGACCATCTTGAATCTCTACAGCTACACAAAATTCAGACTCTTAAACAGAATCAAGATGTGGATGAGCTTAAAAACATTATTGATACAGTCAAGCAAGAACTCCATGAAAAAATAGAGATCAAGCTTCCCGAGTTAACAATGAAGGATATTCGCCAGAAACTCAGAAAGGAAAGTGATCTAAATAGGAATGTTGAGGCCTTGAGTTCCAGAATGATAGATGTTGAGAGCTCAGTGGCCAAGATACTTTCACACCAAGAAGCTCAAACTCAATTACTTCAACAGTTGGTGGCTTCTCAAACTTCAAACCCTGGTTCACTTGATGATAACAAAAGGGGGAGAAGAATGTGCATATCCAAGTCAGCAAAGTGATAGTACCAGCTATTACTATCTCTAAGCCACCAGCTGTGGACAATATTGGTCCAATTAATCTTGCAGAAGCTGAACTCAAGATAAAAGAGCAAATAAAGAAGATTGATGATATAATTGAGAAGGTTTTGACTCAACTGCTACTCAGGATCAATCTGTGAAATATTTCACATAGTTGAAGTCAATCACCATGGATGATATGCAGCTGGGAAAAGGAGATAAAGGTCAACCCTCAACAAAGAATGAGTTCAACAACTTTGTGGTGCTGAAGCCTAAACAAGCAAGTGTCACAATGTCAACAGAGCACCCAAAGTTGGTTGATTTATCTCCTCCTAGTCCAGATAAAATGAAACTGATGGGTGCATCAATTCAAAGCTAACACAAGCAGGCCAGCTAGTCCTACTGAAAAGGAAACTAATCAAATTCAATCTACAACTACAAGTCAACCAACTGTGTCCACTAAGTAACCTGTTGAATTCAATGTTCATCCAGGCACCAACTTTCATAGTGAGCCTATCTTACCCAAGGATGAACCCATAGATTGGGACAATTTACCTTTACCTGAATTCAATCCACCATTGCCCACCAAAAAGAGAAATCCAAGGAAGAGAAGTGTAGGAGTCAAGTCAAACACACCTCAACTAAAAGTGGTTTCTAAGCCTAAGCCCAAAGTCAACAAAGATGATCAACTATTCATCTGTGACATCAAAGTATTTTCAGATATTAATCTTTTCTTGGATGACCTAGATGAAGTAAGGTAAATTGATGCTTACAACAAGCTGTCAGAAAGATTGGTGTTTAAATATAATGGAGGCAAGGAGATCACTTGGCCTTTACACAAAATTCTCAATAAAAGCCATAATGTTCTTGTGAAGGTGTTATCTACAATGAAAAAGGATTTTGGATTTACTAAAGCTGCCAAATCTGAAGTACTTAGCAAGATCAGGCAAATCAGACAAAGCTGGAGAAATCCAAATGCACAACCTAGAGTTTTAACTATTCCATACAATAGTGATACAGTGCATTAGAGACCTTATTGGATGATGGAGTTCAGAGATGAAAAGGGTGTCAGAAGATTTTTCCGACTTGAAGACCAACTACAAATATCAAGTAATGATACGCTCAAAGATATGCAGGAGATGTTGGATCTTAATGATGGAAATGAAGCTAAATTCTTTAGACAACTCCAACACCAAATTGAGGAGAATGACAAAAGGCTGAGAATGAGGACTAGGGATTCAAGGAAAAAGAAATAATCAGCTCAGACTAAAGGAGCACCTTGAAATGACATGTAACTATAGTCAACTTCCTTTGTTCTAATTTTATTTGAAGTATTGTACAATTTACCTACTGCTTACAGTCTTAATTTTTATTATGGTATTTTGTTATCATCAAGTTAACCTGAATTTATGCCTATAATTCTATTAGACATAATTTGGGGGAGATTGTTAGGAATATGTTGTAGACTTGATGATAACTTATCAAAACACTCTAGGCAGATAAGTTAAATAATTTTTATAACCATTACTAGAAGGAGTAGCTCGTATTAACAAGTTTATAGCACATTTCTGTATGCAACAAACAACTTAGTAGTTTAGAAGTTGTAGTGAACTATTAGTCATGTTGACCACTAAAATGATATACAAAATAGGTTGGCTAATTGTAAATCAGAGATGTCTTGTAATTTTGTATAAGTGAAAGAGTGTCAACTGATAAAGGACTCATCATCAACGGATAAACTTAAATCTTCAAATAATGACTCAAGACACTTTCAATGGATAATCCACTTGAGAGTCAACGGATAGCTCAAGAAGAAGTATCAACGCATAATGCTGGAGTATTAAAGGATAACATATTCAAATAGTAGTTAAAAGCGGCTTGACAGTCACATGGGTTGATTGTATACAAAAGGAATGTGGCATCCTGTTTGCAGGTTTTGGAGAACAAAGAAACATTTCCATTTCCATGCTTAACTAAAGATATTCAAAGATGCTGGATAGAGAAATGAAGCAACATGTGAATAGACCTAGATTCTTGTCTTTATTGTTTGTCTTATTCTTGTGTAACTTGGTAATATATAAAACAAGAGTAGCAAGTGTTTAAGAGATCGATTTATCGAACAAGTGGAATATATGAGTTAAATAGAGAAATAGATAAAGTTACATTTGTTAGGAATTCCCTCTGTTCATCTATGTAAAAACACTTGTAAGCAGTTGTGTGCATTCTTGCATCATAGACTACTCAAATCCATATATATCTCTGGTGGAAAGATCAATTCACCAGAATTTTTTTAAACCGTCTTGTTTAATTACTTTGTGTTTGAATACTTACAATCTTTTAATCCGTACTACTGCATATTCATTCACAGCCAAAAGGACGTTATATGACCAACAAATATAGATATAAACAGTAGGGAGAGTAATATAGTAAAGACTAAGACATGGTATGCATATTATATATAACTAAGACATGGCAAAACATAAGAATTAACACAAAATATTAAAACATGATATGAACAAGAATAGGATTTGAAATTACTTGAAAACACTTTTGATTATATAACTGAAAGCAATCTGCTAGTCTTTGTGTACAATTTGAGAAAACTTGAGAATAAACTTCGGAAATATGAACTGCTATCACTGGTACAAGATGTGTATATTATCTGCTCTCTAATTTCAAGTGTGTCTATTACTCTCTTCTTCCTCTTATTTATAGAAGGATGAGGAGTCTAATTTCTTGAAACAACATCATTCTTTTTCTTGTAGTGGAGTTCTGCTTTCCTGAGTGGACAACTTGACTTGAGTGGGAGGTCCTCTTTTTCTTAGAGGAGGGGCTGCTTTCCTGAGTGGGAGGCTGCTTTCTTTAGAGGATTTTGAGTATGATTCTTCTTCCACCGAAAGATGCTTTGTTTAGAGAATATTGCTGAGTTGGTCTCAATGGGAATCTTCTTTTGTGTCTTCTTTGTCTTCTTTTGAATAATGGTGAGTTAGTCTCAGTGGGAAGTGTCTTCTTTGTCTTCTTTTGTGTCCTTTGCTTATTTGACGGAGAAATGCTGATATAATGAAAACTTGATACAAAATTTAAATGCTGTACAATATCCTTTTTTTTAAAGTACTTTTTACCGTTTTACCCCTAATAATTTGGAGTAAAAAAGTATCTTTACAAACTGATTACAATAATGAAATAAAGGAAAACTAAATAATATGAAATGATGTAAATTTGCATGAAATTTTTTGGGGGTATTTTTGACTTTTTTTTTAATTTTTCAATCAGTGGAAACTGCAGGAGAAAATATCCCGTGGCAGTCATCTTCGTTGTCATCTCCTAAATGAACCGGACTGCTGTCGTCGTTAGAATCATAAATTGATTTTGCGAGTTGAAGTAAGGATTCTTTGTATTGGCTTCTGGTTTTTTCTTGGGCTAATAATGCCTGGGCATTTGATTTTTGGGAAAAAAAGTGGCAACTTCTTTATTGGTAATAAAATTTTGACTTGATAACCATTTTTGAATGATCTCTTTGGATATCTTTTGGTCTTCTTTGAAATTGCTTCCCCATTTGACTTTAAAGGACCGAACAATACATGACTGTATTTGGTTGAAATGAATTTTAAACTCCCAAGAACAGACCCATGGAAGAAAGAAATTTGAACATAACATTAAAAGAGGAGGAAAACGTCTTTCATATTCTGTGGGTTTGAAGTGTGTTTTGAACATTTTTAGACATTCAGATGCATTTGGAGTAAGAATTTCTTCAATTGCTCCGAAGAAATCCCACCATTGAAGGAACCAAACAGGGAGTTCCTGAACTTGGATTTTGGTGTTGAAATAGAACAACCAGGAATGACTATTCTTCTAATTTTGAATAAAGAATGAATTATGCCATGCTTGCTGGTAATCCCAGTAGGAATATGAGGAGCAGTGGTTTAATTGTCTTTTGAAGTTTGAAGGAAAAAATTTTGGACGGTGGAGTTCTTGGCCCCATTGACTTGGGTGGATGACCTTTTGTATTTGACATGTTGTGTATGAAGGCGTTGAGTGTTCTCTATCCTGGGCGTTGTAAAAATGTTTGAACGTGACCGATTCAGTAGACAAGAGAATGGCTTGATAATAGTCATTATTTTTTTATGAATCCCAGGGTTTGAACATCCATCCTTTAGGGAAAACATTTGAAATTGCTAGGGAGGCATCGTCATTGTTAAATCCCCTTTCGACTGATACTATTTTTTGATGGTTTCTTTTGGTATAGTAATCAGAATTGGATTTTAAAAAGTTTGACTGGCTGACCACTACCTCCTAGTTTTGCATTTTTGGGGTATCAATTTCTAATTTTAACATAGGTCTCTGAGGAACTAAGAGGGTTGGGTTTTGAAAACCGACTGTTTGTGTAGTTTGAAAGGGAGTATTTGTAGGTTGGCTGGAAGAAGTGTTTTGTTGGGTAACTTCAATTGATTTTTCTGAAGAGCTTTGGGAGGCTGTTGAGGGATTTTGGATGTTGAGGCCATGGGCTTTAATGGTTTGAAGGGCTAGAAATAAATTATTGTCTTCTTCATCTGTAATTACCTTATCGATCCAGGATGTGATCGGTTTTCCTGAAGAAGTACTCGCTTTGCTTTGTTGAGTGACCGGGAGTTGTCCGGGAAAGGCTGGGGTTTTCCCCCCACCTCTGCCTTTTCGAGGCATGAGACTATATGTTCTGTAGAAACTCACGGGTCAGAAAATCAGGGACACAGTTCATATCTCCCTTAATGTGTTCAATATCAAAATAAAAAATGCATAATAATGCTTGCCATCTGGCGAAAATTTGTTTTGATGCAATATTTTGGACATCTTTTTGTAAAACCTCTTTTGCAGATTTACAATCGACTCTAAGGAGAAATTTTTGATTTAATAAATCACTCTGAAATTTTGTAATACATAAAACAATTGAAACTATTTCCTTTTTTATAGTAGAATAATTTCTTTGATAATAATTCCAATGTGCAGATGTAAATTGGACTATTTGTTCTTTACCATTGACTACTTGTTTTAGTATACCGCCGTATCCTAACTCAGAAGCATCTGTTTCAACTACTTTAGAAGCATTTGTATCAGCAAGGTGTAGACAAGGGATTTCTAGAACCTGAGCTTTAATTTGTCGAACAATTTCGGTATGTTCAGATGACCAAGGGACGGGGTTAGTTTTAAGGCGGTCATGTAAGGGCTTGGCTATCCTATTGATGTTTGGATAGAAGTCTAGGACATAGTTGAGACTTCCTAAAAGTCTTTGGAGTTGGGTTTTATCTGTGATTTTATCGGGAAATTTTGTTGCAAAGGTTAGGGTTCTTTCAATTGGTGTAACTGTTCCTTTTGATATGTAGTGGCCAAGAAATCTTACACGAGTTTGAAATAGGGAAATCTTGGATTTTGATTTGACTAAACCATTTTTCCTAGATACATGGCAGAAAGTTTTAAGGTGTTTGAAATGTTGTTCAATAGATTCTGAAAAAACTAGAACATCATCAATATATACTATACATAATGTAGAATAGTCATTGAATATATCATTCATAATCCTTTGGAATTCGCTAGGGGCAGTTTTGCTTTCAAGTGGAAGCATATTCCATTCACACTGTCCGAACGGGACCGTAAAAACGGTTTTATATCTATCTTTTGGGTGGATTTGAATCTGCCAAAATCCTGATTTTAAATCAAATTTGGAGAATATTACCGAAGATCTTAATTTTTGTAAAAGGTCTTTTTTATTAGGTATAGGGTATCGTACCCATCTTAAGGCTTTATTTAGAGGCTTATAATTGATAACTAGCCTTGGTGTCCCTCTCTCAATTTCAGCATTTTTGTTTACATAGAAAGCTGCACAGGACCACGGGGATCTGGATTTTGATATGATTCCTTGGGATTCGAGATCGGTGATTTCTTTTCTGCAATGTTGTTCTAGGTCGGAGTTCATTTGGATAGGTCTCGCTTTTTTTGGTATTTCCTTCTAATCAATTTTTTTTTCATAAGGTAAATCAATCATATGTTATTTTCTATGCCAAAAAGCATTTGGTAAGTCAGAACAGAGTTCCACTTCTATTTGTTTTAGTAATTTTAAGATTTTTTCTTTGATAAAGCGGTCTTGTAACTGCTTCTCAATCTTGTGAGAGGAAAGGTCTTGTTTTAGATGGGATAACTGTATCTGTTTGCCTTGTATTAAGGCATTTATCTTGTTATTATATATAGAATATGCCTTTATTGTATTGAGGTTCCTTGTTTTGGGTTTTTCAAGAAATGGGAAGGTAAGTTTGGTGTCATGGGTTTTGAAAGTAATACCTTCGTAGGTGACAGTATAGGGGGTTATTAAATTGAAGAAAGGTGTACCTAAGATGACAAGATGCTGTATTCCTTTAACTAGGAGAAAAGATATCTTAATTTGGAAGGTTTTATTATTGATAGAGGCATCAACCTTACTAACTACATTGAGGTTTGAGTTATTAGCGACGGTTAATTTTTCGTTGGTATGTTGATGAAATTGTTTTGGTATTATTTCTTCTTTAATGCAATTCAAATCTGCTCCTGTATCGAATAAGGCAATGGTATCTAAGATAAAGTCATTTGATAAGACAACTTTGACTTTTATGAGATATTTTTGGTAGGTAACTTGTCTTAATTCATATAAGAAATCTTCATCTTGTTCAGGAGTATTGTTTAAACTACTTAGTTATTTTTGTTCAGTATTTGCTCTTCTACTTCACGAACTAGAAGGACATTTAATGCTTTAGAATCTATCTTCTATTGTTCTTTAAGGATTTTTAATTCTTCTTTGATTTCTTTGATTTCTTTGTGTAGGTCTTGTATTGTTGGAACGGATTTTTGGTTGGGTTTTTGTTTTTTTAATATTGTGGTTAAGTCATATGTAGTTTTTGTTGATGGGAGAATAGAAGGTTTTTATTCTAGTTTGGGTTCAATTGGTCGTTGGAGTAATTTTTCTAAGAGCTCTTTTCTTATTTGGGGATCAGTTATCTTTTCTATAATTTCGAGAGAATATTCCTCATTTCTGGTGAGGACGTTGATTCGTCTATCTTCAGAGGAGGAATTGTGAGAGGAAGATGAGCTTGTTGCAATCTCATCTATTTGAAGAGGTTCATCATTTCCAGACATTTCAGATATCTCAGAGTCGGAAGATTCAAGGAGTAAAGCCAATATTTTGTTGGATAGGCTTTCTTCTATGTTTAATTCTTGTATTTTTCTATTAAGTCTGCAGAATCTAGATATATGTCCCTTTTTTCCGCATTTGTAACAAGTTATATCTTTACTGGCTGGTTTAGTAAATCTATTTTTGTTGAAAGGTTTTTTGTTGTAGGAAGGTTTATTGTTATTATTAAAGGAAGGTTTATTATAGAACGGTTCTGTTGATTTTTTGTAGAAATGTTTAGATTTTGTGAAAGACCTTTTCTGATAAGGTCTTTGATATGGCTTGCATTCGCCATCACATTTTGTTTTTGAATAGCTTTTTTTGGGATTATAGTCAAACTGTTGACAAAAAGTACCTAATTCCTGCTTTGTTCTTTTCATTTCCCATTTGAGATGTCTTTGAAGTTTTAAATCTTGACAAATCTTTAGGCCTTCTCGTTGTATTTGGCTTATGAGTTGGCCATATGTCAGGTTTTTGTAAGGTATCGGGCTTCCGTGTTCAGTTATTAAAGAAGTTCTAACCCTTTCACCGAGTAAGGTTGGAAGTCCGGCTAAGAATTTTTCCTTCCAATTTGCATGGTTCGAGTCTTCTCTAAGCATGATTCTGGTAAGGAAAGTAGTTTTATAACTTTAGAAATCACTAAGTTTTTTACAATTGAGATTATGTAAAAGCTCAGCATTCTTATCTCTCAGGTGAGAAGGGTCACCAATGAAGTGGTGTGTTATGACTAGAATGAGTTGTGCTACTGCTCCTTGGATAGGGTTTCCTTGTTCATCTAAAATGGGTTTTCCCTCTTCATCTTCCCTAATGGAATTTAAGATTTCAAGATGATTTTCAGGGGTAAGGTGATAGTCCCACCAACCTATTAATTGGCCAGAGAACCCTGCTATGAGTAATTCAGCTATAGCTTTGTCCGGGTTTCCTATTTGGGTTGTATAAGCATTGGCTGCCATGGTCATTTGTTGTAAATGATTTAGAATGTTATATTCAGACATTCCGTCTATATTCCATTCATAAACAGAGGATGTATTAAATTTAGACCGGGTTAAAATTTCAGGTCTATTATCAACTCCAATGTCTGGGGCTGTGAATTTTGGAATCATTTGTCGGAGGTCATGAACTTGGGGTATTTCATTTATGAAAGCGTCTTCATCTGAGTCATGATGTATGACATTCAGTTGTTTGGATGAAACACTGTCAGTACCTATTTGGGTTGTGGAAGAGGAGGCTTCAAGTCTGCTAAGATGGTCTTTGATGGCTTTAACGAATTCTGGTCTATTTGTTTGAATTTGTTGTTGGCTTTGTCTAGAAACTTGGTATGGCTTAAAGATGGGTTCTTGGTTATTAATACTTTTGGGGAAATCTATTATTTTTTGAATTCGGTCTTCTATTCGGTTTAGTTGACTTCCTATGCTATTTAGGTGGGTGTTTATGTAATTAACAACAAGGATTGTATTCCTAGTATTTTTTAGTATGTCATCATCTGGTCTCTTGATGGGGTGTGCCTCGATTTTTTCACTATGTACTGTTAGTGTGACATTTCTAAAAGGTGGGTGGTGTGATTCTATAGTTCCACTACTTGTTTTCCATTGTTTCTGTTTTTGGCTCATGCTTCGAGTGATGGGGTTTAGGTAATTTGTGAATGGTAAGAATAAGTTTTGGTTAGAGGAGTAAATTTCCAACCAATCAAAGAATAACATTTGGATTTTGTTTTGGTTGAGAAATTCATAATAAATTTCTTGAAGTTGTGTCTTTTGTTCTTTGAAGTTGGTAAAAAACCAATTTCTTTTTTCAGTATTTTGGGGAGAGTAGAACTCTTCACGAAGAAAAGTTTTATTGATTTGAAATTCTATTTCAATCACATTTAGCTCACTTGGCATTCCCATATTCTCAGTTATAGCAGAGAAGGTTGGGGATGTTGGTGATGAAGGGGAAACCGTGTTTTGGTTTGGTGGTAATTGACTTTGTTTATAAAAAGGGTGAGGTATATTGGAAGAATAATCTACACCACCCATAGAGGTATTGGGTATATCTGATGTAGAGTATCCTGGTCTTGAGGAAGTGTTAATGATAGAAGGGATTTGAGAAATCCTTCCTAAATTTAAGGTTCTTGAGGAAGCATCAGAATATCGAGAACTAATAAAAGGGGCTCGGGATGATTGATCAAATGCAAGAGTGACTCTTCCATTGTCATCTTGGTGAACTTGGTGTATTTGTGTGTTTGGTTATAATCTTTCCGGTAATCTAGGGCGAGCTAATCCTTCTAAAACCCATTCAGTGGGAAGGGAAATGTCATGCCATTTTATGGATCGAGGAATGACTGTGTTAGACCTTGAAAGATCAGTTTGAAGAAGGATGGTTTCTCCTTTGATGAAAGCATTTTTATGTCCATCATCACCAATGGACATTATTGCTTTGTAATGAATTCGAAAGATTAAAGCAACCGGAATTGATCCTTCTAACATTTTATAGTTGTGAGTTTTAACTTGGAGTGTCATGCTATGGATAACATTCCTGTCTTTAAGAAAAATGGATAAATTTGGATAGCAACTAAAAGAGATGGGTCCGTTACATAGACTTGATTCTATGGAACTTAATAGAGAGTCATTGAACTCAAGGAATCTAGCATCTCTTAAAATGGCTAATATTGAGGTGTCTAATCCTTCTTTGGTTAAGGGCTTAATTCCTACTTGGACTAGACCTATATGGATGTAATTGTATGATTTTGCTAGTTCTTCTAGGGAACTTTTGGTGAGAAGGTGAATTGTTTTGAATGATTTTGATAGGTGTATGTCCCTTTCTTCGGTTTTGATGGAAGAACTTGAACTATATATTCAAATGAGATTTTAAATTTCCAAAAGAAACCAGAATTCCATTCAACCTCCCTTCTGTAATTCTGTTGTTAAATTGTTTAATTTCCTTGCTTCTTCCTTTCCTTCTGGTAGAATACCCTTTGCTATGTAGTCATAAATGGGACTCATCCAGGTTCCTTAAACTGTTGCCTCAATTGTGGCAGTCTCCATTTTTGGGATGCTTGGTTGTTGCTGCACCTCCAGTGGGATTACACCTAATAGGGTAGCTTCCTTTTGTGAACCCAACTTTGCGAGAGCATCATCATCTAAATTTTATGACCTTGGAATCTTCTCCAAATGAACCTTCATAAATTTGTTCATCAATTCCTGAGAGTATCTTATGTATAGGTCTGTCCGTGGACCTCTAGCTTGGAAACCTCCTCGAATGTGCCAGACCACAAGCATTGAATCACTGTAAACATTAAGATTCTCTACCTTCATTTCCAAAGCTAGCTTCAGGACTCCAATTAGAGTTTCATATCCTGCATCATTATTTATTGCATAGAAATCAAAATAAATTGCACTCTGCAGTCTGTGTCTTTATGGGCTTAGAAGTACCACACCTGCTCCTGCTCCCTTATCATTCACTGCTCCATCCACATACAAAGTCCACCATGGTAGCAGTTTTCCTCATCCCGAACCTTCATTTTTGGCTGAGGTGCACACTCATTTCCTTCCAGAGAAAAGGTTTCTGGAAATTTTAGAAGGAAATCAGCAAGGGCTTGTCCTTTCATAGTTGTTCTTGCTATTTGGGGGTTAAGCTTCATTTGGAATTTTCTCAAAATATTGAACATCTCAGACACATATGCTACATGATCAGTTGCAACCTTCGATTTCACCAACATGTCGTCCACATATACCTCCATTGTTTTTCCAATTTGATTTTTGAACATTCGATTAACCAATCTTTGATAGGTTGTACCTGCGTTCAGTAGCCCAAATGGCATTCCAGTGTAACAATAGAGACCTATATACATTATAAAAGAGGTATGTTCTTCATCTGGCTTATATATAGGAATCTGATTGTAACCAGAATATACATCCATGAAGCTGAGCAAAGCATGTCCAGCTGTAGCATCAACCAACTGATTAATTCGAGGCAAAGGGAAGCTATTTTTGGGACATGCCTTGTTAAGATCTGTAAAATCCACATAAGTATGCCATTTTCCATTTGGCTTCTTCACCAAAACAGGGTTAGCAATTCATTCTGGGTAGTAAGATTATCTAACCAAACCTGTCTTCAATAACATGTCCACCTCTTCCTTCAAAGCTGTAGCTCTTTCCCCACTGATTGCTCACCTTTTTTGTCTTATAGCCTTCTTTTCTAGATCAAAATTAAGATGATGACAAATAATCCTTGGGTCTATCCCAACCATATCTGAGCGGCACCATGAAAATACATCTAGGTTCTCCTTCAGGAAATTAACTATAGCTTCCTTTAATTTTGCTACTCTTAGGGCAAAAACACGAGCTAAAATTTACGCAAGTATACGTGTTCGAAAGTAGTATAAGATATAGATCAGATTCGTTCCCACAGAGACTAGTTTAGGTTAACTTCAATTTATGCACATATACAACGATGGTATGTCTATCGTTCAATGCTAAGACAATAATAAGTTGAGATGATTATAACTAAGATTAAACTAACATGCAATTAACTAAGAATAAAAGGGTTGATTTAACTATATGAGACAACATGGGATTCTAACTTCATTACTACTTCATTCAAAGTCATTTTTCTTAACCTTAGCATGCAATGGTGATGACACTAATCAGATAACATGAAACTAGTAAACGCCAACTGTCATTGTATGAATACCCTACTACCAGACATCCACAAAAGAGATAGAAGTTGAACATACACCAATTATGTTGAGACCCTATATGTCTATAGAATTTGACAACATAAAGGTTTAATGCGCAAGTTATCTATTGTAATTACATAGGTCAAATAAGATGGTTAAAATTACCTACGAAACATGCATAACAAATATATAACCCTATGCTAGCATGACAAGTTCTAAATCTCTATATTCACTGTCGTTTCAATAGAGACTAACATGATATCTTATATATTAGCTCACACATAAGACGAATAAGCACAACCAATACTAGGATATCAATCAATCACCACACACCAAGATATTGAAACAAATTAACTATAGAAATTCATAAGTAAATCCGTTAGAACCCCACGAGAACGATTAGTTCAGAACCGAACCCATCGTCACCATGGGTTCCAATAAAAGCATGATAATAAACAATATAAGAGTACTAAGGTTCAAGAATAAAATGAAAACAAGCATCCAAGTATCAACTATATTAAAGAAAATAAAAGTCTTCTTCTCCGTAGCCTTCTTGTGCTCTCTAGGTCTTCTTATTGTTCTTCCCTCGCTCCTTGTTGTTAAAAATATCTTTTTATTGATAGATATAGGCTCCAGGATGATCAGGACCCTTAATATCCTCAATTTCTACAAAAATCAGGATTTTGGGGAAAAAATCGGGGCGGGGAGGCCGCGCTGATTGCGGGGTGGCCGCGCTGTTTTGGCAGAAAGTCAGCGCGGGCGCCCTGGTTTTGGGGGCGACCGCGCTTAACTTCTGGACTTTTCTGCAGTTTCTTGTTTTAGCCGTATCTTGAGTTCTACTCATCAGAATTAGGCGATTCAACTACTCACGCAAAGCTAACGAGATTCACTAAAACTTGAGAATGTACTTGGATTCCAATTCTTAGTTCTTTTCAGCATATTTCTTTGAAAAACTCCTTTCTTCATTTAATTGATGCCTGAAATGTAATAACACAAAAACACATCTAAAATACGAACAACTTGAGTCCAAAACACCAATTTAAGCTTGTAATGAAGTGCTTCAAGTAGATATAAAATCCACTCATCACACCCCCAAACTTGAATCGATGCTTGTCCTCAAGCATAAACAGACTCAAATCTATAAAATAAACCTAATGCATGAATACAACTACGTGAATGCAACTAAAAGGACAATGCAATCGATCCCCTCAGAATAACCATAACTAAATGAATAAGCCAATACCTCTAAGAATACAACGACTTTTAATAGAGTTTGAATAAATCCCACAAACCAACTCACAAATATGAAACGTGCGTGTATGGATGCTTAATAGAAATACTCTCGATACTAGATCAATAATCATAACTTATCTATCATAAAAACAATCAAAAGTTTATAACTAGAATAGACGTTAAACGCATAACGACTCACACACCTTCATTTTACTAGAGTTATACAAGGATTCATGTTATTATTGATCATATAACACATAACAAAAATGCTTATTTGATCGTGCAATGAATGAGGTCCCAAAAGAATTATGAAATAATACCCATATAGCGAGCGTTAGGTTAGCGGATCCCAGACTATAAAAGCCTTAGGTCACTAGGCACAAAGTCCCCTAGAACTTAATAACTCAAGTATTAAAGAGCTCACTCTTGATCAATTATGCATAAACACATACTTTTTTTTCTTTTTTTTTCTTTTTTTTCAACAATTTCTGAATGAGTGCATTTCTCTCCATCTCATTCAACCCTAGACTATTCATAAAACTATGAGCCGGCTACTAGCCATTTGACGCCTAGCCTTATTCACAACTAGCAATGAAATCCAAGTTTTTCTCCAGATAAAAAATCAACATTTTTACGTTATTACGAGAATATCACAAATTCTAAATATAACCAAGTGATTAAATCTCAACAACAAACAAGTATGATCATGATCTAGATCAAAAGCAACCCTATAAGACTTTGTGAAAATATTGGTTTCTGGCATGCAAATCAATTCATTAGGAATTAAACATCCCTCTATTCGTCATCACTACACTCACATCAACATCAACCAATCAACCAGAAATAGCTCAACCTAAGGGATCATGTTCTATGCATGCAAATGAAACTACATGGACTCTCATAATAACACGGACAAAAATGCAACAAATATGTCCTGAATGAACAATCATGCAAAAATATGAATGAACTATAACTAAACATGCAATATGAATCTATATGAACTATATGGACACATACACACACTAATCCTTACATTATCACCCCGAAACTTAAAATTTTCAATGTCATTGAAGGTAATAATAAGGATTTCAGGCATACCTAGTTGTCAGGAAGATCACCCTCCTCGGGTGGAGGATCAGGTGGCCAATCAACCTCGACACCAGTGTCTCGGGAAACAGTACCGAGAGTGTATGTCAAATCTGTAGCAAAATGACAGTGAATATCGTGCATGGCCTCCATACGCCTTGTCAATTTCCTGTACTGCGCATCACCAACACTAGTCCTATCAACTGTCTGCTGCACATGAGAAGAACCCTCTATAGGCATGGGAGGATCCGTTCGGCCACCCTCTACATCATCAAAAATATATCCCAACCCCTTGTCAGGGGGTGTAGATAAGAATGCATAACTCAAGTGATCTGGTAGTGAGTTGAGTGCAAGTGTGGGAGCATCTTCAATGAATGACTTGAGACCCTTCTGAGAAATTTTCAGCTCTGCTAACCCAAGAGAATTGAATAACATATCCAACTTCCTCTTTCACGGAAGAGCATTCAAATACTGCAGTTGCTCTGCTCCTTCTTCATCTTCAATAATTGATTCCCCTATTAAGGATCTCTCTAAGGTATCTGACTTTGGCAATTGCTCTAACTCCGAATTCACGACAGAGTCGACCCACTCTACTTTAAAGCACTCCTCTTTAGCTGTGGGTAACTTTATTGCCTTGAACATATGAAAAGTGACCTTCTGATCTTGAACCTTCATCGTAAGCTCTCCTTTTTGCATATCGATCATAGTTCGGCCAGTAGCTAAGAATGGTCTCCCCAAGATAATGGGAATCTTCTTATCTTCCTCAAAGTCCAGAATTACAAAATCAGCAGGGAAGATGAGTTTGTCCACCTTAACCAAGACATCCTCCACTATTCATCGCGGATAAGCGATGGAACGATCAGCTAGTTGCAATGACATGTATGTCGGTTTCGGATCAGGTAGAGCAAGTTTCTTGAAGATAGAAAAGGACATCAGATTGATGCTAGCTCCCAAATCACATAAACACTTATCGAAAGACAAGTTTCCAATAGTGCAAGAAATAGTGAAACTTCCAGGATATTTAAGCTTCGGAGGCAACTTTTGTTGCAGAACAACACTGCACTCCTCCGTTAAAGTAACGATGTCTAAGTCATCGAGCTTCACTTTCCAAGATAGAATACCCTTCATAAACTTCGCATAGCTAGGCATCTGTTCAAGAGCTTCAGCGAAGGGTATGTTGATGTGAAGTTTCTTGAACACCTCCAGAAACCTAGCAAATTGCTTATCTAACTTCTGCTTCTGCAGCTTTTTAGGAAAAGGAGGTGGAGGATAGACTCGTTTCTCCCCTGTATTACCCTCAGGAGGAGTGTGTTCCATAGTTTTCTTCTTTGATTCCAGTTCTGCTTCCTTCTGCAAATCTTCTTCAGCCAAAACTTCAGATTCTGGAACTTGAGATTTTTCAGGGCTTGCAACCTTCCCAGACCTCAATGTAATTGCCTTAACTTGCGCTTCTGCTTCCCTCTTTCCTGGAACTTCTGTATCACTAGAAAGCGTTCATGGTAGTCGATTCAATAAGGCGTTAACAATTTTTCCTATCTGGTTATCCAGAGTCTTGATAGAAACAACCTGGATTTAGCATATAAGAGCCTGGTTTTTGCACATAAGCCTCAACTCCTCCAACTCAGATTTTTCATTCGAAGATTGACATGCATTATGAGTTTGTTGTTGAAGTTGGAGTTGTTGTCTTGGTATAAATTATTGCTAAAAATCAGGAGGGTTAAATTCTTTTGCTCCAAACTGCTGGAGCGGTTTTTGTATCGCATTCTGATTGTTGCTCCATCTGAAGTTAGGATGATTCCAGTTGTCAGGATGATAAGTGTCTGGAACTGGTTGCTGTGATCTCTGAAAGTTGTTCACAAACTGAGTTGATTCACTAAATATAGGGCATTGCTCCGTCGCATGCGAACCTGTACATAGCTCACAAACACTGGTTATCTAATTAACACCATAGTTAGCCAGAGAATCGATCTTCATAGACAACTCCTTTAGTTGAGCAGAGATAGCCATAACTATATCCACATGAAGAACTCTTGCTACCTTGCCTTGTGGCAATCTCTGAGTTGGATACTGATATTCATTAGCAGCCATCAGTTCAATTAGATCATAAGCTTCCTCATAGCTCTTTGCCCATAATGCCCCACCTGATGCTGCATCGAGCATGGGTCATGACTGTGCTCCCAAACCATTATAGAAGCAATTGATGTTTATCCAATCAGGCATTCCATGATGAGGACACTTCCTAAGCATCTCCTTGAAGCGCTCCCAAGCTTCACATAGATATTCTCCCATTTGCTACGCAAATTGAGTAATAGCATTTCTGATTGTAGTTGTCTTTGCCATAGCGAAGAATTTAGTGACAAACTTTTGAGCAAGATCTTCCCAAATAGCAATCGAACCAACTGGTATAGAGTGTAACCAGCTCTTAGCCTTGTCCCTTAGAGAGAATGGGAACAGTCTCAGTTTCACTGCATCCTCAGACACATCATCGAACCTGAAGCTATCACAGATCTCTACGAAATCCCTAATGTGCGTATTGGGATCTTCCGTCGGAGAACTCCCAAACTGGACTGAATTCTGTACCATCTGAATTATGCTAGGATTAATCTCAAAGGTATTAGCTGTAACAGCTGGCCTGACGATGCTAGACTGAATGTCATTAATCTTGGGTTGAGCAAAATCTATCAAGGCTTTCGTTCATGCTGCTGGATCTTCCATTGTAATGAGTACCTGAAACACAACAAGTAAACCGTGAAAGTAAAAGAGTCCGAGTCAGTGAACTTTAATGACCACTGATGACAAGATCATAAAAAAAAAATTAACACCGAGTCCCCGGCAGCGGCGCCAAAAACTTGTTAGGGAAAAAACACGAGCTAAAATTCACACAAGTATACGAATTCACAAGTAGTATAAGATATATATCAGATTCGTTCCCACAGAGACTGGTTTAGGTTAACTACAATTTATGCACTTATGCAACAATGGTATGGCTATCGTTCAATGCTAAGACAATAATAAGTTGAGATGATTATAACTAAGATTAAACTAACATGCAATTAACTAAGAATAAAAGGGTTGATTTAACTATATAAGACAACATGGGATTCTAACTTTATTACTACTTCATTCAAAGTCATTGTTCTTAATTTTACATGCAATGGTGATGACACTAATCAGATAACACAAAACTAGTAAATGCCAACTGTCGTTGTACGAATACCCTACTACCAGACATCCACAAAAGAGATAGAAGCTGAATAGACACCAATTATGTTGAGACCCTATAGTCTATAGAATTTGACAACATAAAGGTTTAATGCGCAAGTTATCTATCATAATTACATAGGGCAAGTAAGATGGTTAAAATTACCTATGAATCATGCATAACAAATACATGAACCTATGCTAGCATGGCAAGTTCTAAATCTCTATATTCACTATCGTTTCAATAGAGACTAACACGCTACCATATATGTTAGCTACGCACATAAGACGAATAAGCACAACCAATACTAGGATATCAATCAATCACCACATACCAAGATATTGAAATAAATTAACTATAGAAATCCATAAGTAATTCCGTTAGAACCCCATAATAACGATTAAATCATAACCGAACCCATCGTCACCATGGGTTCCCATGAAAGCATGATAATAAACAATATAAGAGTGCTAAGGTTCAAGAACAAAACGAAAACAAGCATCCAAGTATCAACTATATTAAAGAAAATAAAAGTCTTCTTCTCCGTAGCCTTCTCGTGCTCTCTAGGTCTTTTTATTGTTCTCCCCTCGCTCCTTGTTGTTAAAAACATCTTTTTATTGATAGATATAGTCTCCAGGATGACCAAGACCCTTAATATCTTCAATTTCTACTAAAATCAGGATTCTGGGGTAAAAATCGGGGCGGGGCGGCCACGCTGTTTTGGCAAAAAGTCAGCGCGGGCGCGCTGGTTTTGGAGGCGGCCGCGCCTGACTTCTGTACTTTTCTACAGTTTCTTTTTTTGGCTGTATCTTGAGTTCTACTCGTTAGAATTAGGCGATTCAACTACCACGCGAAGTTAACGAGATTCTCTACAACTTGAGAATGGCCTTCCAATTCTTAGCTCTTTTCAGCATATTTCCTTGAAAAGATCTTTTCTTCATTTAACTGATGCCTGAAATGCAATAACACAAAAACACATCAAAATTACCAACAACTTGAGTCTAAAACACCAACTTAAGCTTGTAATGAAATATTTCAAGTAGATATAAAATCCACTCATCAGCTACCAACTGTTGTCCAACTTTCAGCTCCTTAGTTGGGTCAGCTTCATCTACCAATATGGATACTGTACCTTCAACAACACATATTACTTCTTTCATCTCAGGAATCCTTGGATCCAAATCAATCTATAATGGAACCACTTTATCCTCCTTTTTGAGTAGTTCTAGTGTGTTGTTAAGACATTCAAAATCACTATCTTTAACCTCTTCAATAACCCATTCCATCAAAGAGTCACCATCTTCTGAAAAATTTGGTGGGGGTGCTTCTAGCATAAGGACCTCGCCATTGGCATCTACTCCCGAAGGAAAGACAAAATCAGTATAGGGGGCTTCTCCTGGATGTTGGATAATGTTAGGTCCCGAATTATCGTAGAAGGGGGGTTGAATACGATAATCACTAAATTAAATAAATTCTTTCGAATCTTTTGTGGTTATAAAATTTAGTGATCGGTTAGTGGTTCCGTGTTCTTGAGGTGAATAGTATTTGGGACAATAAAACGAGGAACACAAGATATTTGGGGAAGTATATATTTATATTTAAATTCTCGAGGGGTGTTGCTACACTCCAGTAAATAAAATTAACCGGCTACAATCCAAAAATAACAAAGTTCTTAGCTTCTACAAAGATTTATAAATCAAATCCTATACAATGATCTAGCTTTTGTTTGTCTAAGAATTTAATTACCGGGTAATGATTATAATGCCTCTATGAATATACAAGAGCTAAACGGGGCATTATAACTTTACCCCGGTGAGAAGTTAAACGGATATTCAAGGTGCTTGAGCTTCTCTGAAAATATTTGCTTCTATTTTATCAGCTCTCTTTGTTGGAGAAGAAGATAAACAGAACTATTCTTGATTGGTGAATGCTTCTGCTGCTGAGTGTGGTCTTTATATCAATTCAAATATGTGGCTTAAAATGAACCACATAAACTAATTAAATGTTCAAAAAAACGTGTGGCTGAGGAGTAAGTTGCGACCAGGTATATTCCTTTTGTAACCTGCGACCAGAGGGGGATGGCTGTTGTACTTATCTTAACCTGCGACCAAACTAATCATGAGGTTAACCTGCGACCTCATGATTTCTTTACTTAAAAACTATATGCAAGTTTCCTAACTTGCGACTAGTACTTCTGATTTCCTTTTGTTTATTTGTTATTCTTTTCCTTTATTTGTTTTTGTTTTTATTTTTTTGTCTTCTTTTCTTTTCTTTTTATTTTATTTAAGTTTAAATTGTAACTAAATTAATTTATAAAATAAACTTAAATATAACTTATATAAATAAACTAATTTAGATTTATAAAATAAACTTATTTAAAGTTTATAAAAATAAATCATTTTAAGTTTATAAAATAAATTATATTAAATTCCATTAAATAAATTTATTTAAATTTAACAATTAAACTTTGAACTAGGCCAATCCCTCTAGCTGTTTAGCTGCATACCCTGCCCACCTCTTCTCGTACTTTAACAGATAAACGTTCAATCCACGTATGTTCCTCAAGTTAATAATTATTCTAAAAATAATACCCAGATTCCTTTCAGGAGCTGTTGACGCCTGGTGCAACTGGTCTGGTTCACAGTCGACTAACTCCGATTCAGGTCTTCGTATTATAGCCTTGATTACATTATTAAGCTTGCAACAACTTTGTCGCTTCAGACACTGACTGTCAATAAATAAATGTACTTTTACTGGAATCCTTTCTGGTACTTTAGACAACGTCTTCATTGCTACTATAATCTTAAATACTTCATTCACTTTCCTTCACTGACGCTTGAACATATAAATGAAATCCTATCGGTGAGTATAACTTCAAGGCTGCAGCTGTCTTCTTTAACCTCTATCTATACCATGTCTTCAGTTCTTCAGATTCCTATGCTTCGAACACTGTCTATCTTCAATCAATGCCAATACACTGAAATCTTCTAGTAGCACTTATACACTGAATCTTCATCATTTCTGAAACCTTGAAAATCTTTAACCTTTATTCTTCATGAGGCATGAACATATTAATGAGCTTCTTTCAGTGACCTGTAAACAGACTTCAAACTTTTTTCTAATTCTTTGATTCTTTGTATTTTCCTTATCTTCATTTCTTCAGATTTCTTGTATAAACGTAGTATTGTTAACCTGTCATGTTCTAGTATTGTTCTCGTATTGAGTTATCACGTAACTGTTCATACAGCTACGCAGTCTCACCAATAGATAATCATAATAGCATTGCATGAGGACCTCCCACTTTTCTTTCCTACATGCATGATAACTTCTGTTGGTGCTTCCATTTGCTTGTACCAACTGTCTAGACTAGGTCCTTCATCCGCTAATAACACGTGCTTATATATCTGCTCAGTTATACGTAAAGCGCGGATGTAGCATGCCCTAGACTTACCTTGATTTCCTTTAACACAACCAATACTCCTTGGAGTTGGGATTTTAGTGAGAGGTGATATATTGAGGTTATCACTCTCATATATTTCAACAGAGGCCTACCAATTATGGCAATGTATGAAATATATTCATTAACCACCATAAATTCCTCTACGTGGGATGGTGATAGAGGTTCGCCTCCTAAAGTCACCGGTAGCTTCACTCTTCCTACAACACATACGAGACCCCCAGTAAATCCATACAACTCATTGTATGCATGTGACATTTCCTTATTAAGAAGCCCCATTTTTTGATAAGTATCATAGGAGAGTATATTACAGGAGCTCCCATTATCCACCAGTACCCTGTGTACATTCAAACCTCCAATAAAAGTAGTTATAACCAAAGCATCATTATATGGGTGATGGACATGCTCTGCATCTGCTTCAGTAAAGGTGATATTGTTAGGCAATGAATACAATACGGGGGGGGGTGGTAAATGTGTTTTGGATTATTTTTAAGCTTTTTGAACTGTTATGGATGTAGTGAACAAAGTAATCTAACTTGTAGAGATAAAGTGTTTTATCAGAGATAATAAAACATGCACATGAGCACACTATCTTCAAAACTCACTTAATTTTATATTAAAATTTAAGTATGTCTTGCTGCAAATATCTCGGTTCTTTGTTGATAAAGAACTCAGCTTCTCTCTTGAGAGTTACAAGATTTTCTAGATCTATTTTGTTACATATAAAACAAAGCATCTAGTGTTTACTTTATAGAACAGTAAACACAGGTTTTACACAACATGTAATAGCATGTACTAAACCCTACTTTTAGATAACTAAATATTTCTATTTCTGGCTTAGTGTATCTTTGTAAAATCGTGTATGTCTGTGACTTTATTTTGTCATTTAATCTTGGCCTTTGATCTTGTACTCTTCAAGCTGCTTTTGTAGACTTTTCAAATCGGTGATTGATTTGTTTGTTGATTGATAATCCTGGATATTTAATTGATCTGCATTTTGTACTTTGTGTTTTATATCGAGATCTCCAGTTTGTCATATAGAGAACTCGACATCTCAATAAGTATAATGACTTATCGAGATCTCTTATTACTCTAGTTATTTTGACTTATAGAAGTCTCTGAGTTCTCTATAAGAGAAATTAGCTTGTCGAGATCTCAAAATTTCTGTATGTAGAATTGATTTATCGATATCTCCAATCTCTATGTCTTCAATTTGGCTTGTCGATATCTCTGAGTTCTCTAGTGCAGAAATGACTTATCGATAGCTCAGAGATCTCTAGTGATATTTTGACTTATCGATATCTCTGAGATCTGTAGTGATAATTTGACTTGTCGTTATCTCCAATCTTCGTCTGGATTGTCGATATATCTGAGTAATCTAGTAGCTTTTCTTGACTTCTCGATAAGTCATTCTGGAGTTCTCGAATGACTTCTCTATAAGACTTAATCTGTGACTTGTAGATTTCTTGACTTAAAATGTTTTTCCCAAAATAGATTTATTCAACTCCAAGCTTCTTCACATTGTCTCTGAGGCATGATCTTCATGATCTTCTTCCAGAGTTTATTTTTAGTCTTGAGACTATTTACAGTGAAATACTCCGATCTAATCTATTTAACACTTTTACATGCTTAAGTAATACAATACAAAATACAAACTTAGATTATCATAAAAATTGCTTAGGGCTGTCAATTTGACTTAGTCTTGTTATAATACAGACATGTCTTGCATAACAGAAATCATCTGCTTCACCTCCACAATTCCTTGAAGGTCTTTCATTCAAATTATGAACCTCAAAATATGATTGTTCTCGAGTTTCTCTTGCATATCTCTTCATCGAATTTTGGGATGAAACTCCATGGAAAGGACCCCCAATGATTGTGTTAATGCTCCTTGCCCTGGTGGCACGTTCAGGTTCTTTCTCAGCGTCCTTCTTGGTCTTATCGTCCTTGTACTTCCTAGCTTCTTGAGCCACAAATTCTGTCAAGTAACCTGTTAGGTCACACTTTCACTGTAGAGGGGGTGAATACAGTGTTTATTACAATCAAATCAAACTTCAAGAACTTATGTAACCGAAAACAAACTTTATTGAAACAATAAACTCTGTTACAATCTGGAACTGTTATCTCTCAGTGATGAACAAAATATCACGAGAGCTGCTAGGGTTACAGTAAATAATATTCTCGATAATGATAACACTTATAGTGTAAACCCTATGTCTGTGTTTATATATTACACAGTTACAAGATAATCGCTAATTGATATGGAATATAATTCTGCTTCCTAATATATATCAATCAGATATCTTTTCTTCCAAGTATTCCATTCTTTACGGAATTCCTTCTTCATGCATATCTCTTCTTATGTTTATCTTGATCTTCTTAACTTTAATCAGCTACTGTCCTTATCTGATCGTCCTTCAGCACTTAAGTTCTGATATCTATCTCCTGATGCTTATCTCCTGATAACATAAGTACTGATATCCCTTAAGTTCTGACGTCCAGTATAAGTACTGATCAGTTAAGTACTGATTTGTTCTGTTCAAATAAGATCTGAAATCTAAACATAAAACATATTAGCCATGACATTATCAAATATATCTAACAATCTCCCCCAACTTGTAAATTAGCAAAATATACAAGTTTAACAGATATTTGATGATGTCAAAAACATTAAGTACAAATGCATGAGAAATAGACAAGATAACTACAACTTACAGTCCTTAAAGCTTTTACCAATTCAACTTCTGATAACAACTTTAGTCTGTATACACATCAGAATTTAAGTAGTTGTAGATCTTTGACTTGGCTTCAGCATTTTCTGATCTCTCTGATGTCAGGAGTTGTTCTGAGATAATTCTTCAACAAACATTTCTCAGCATATCTGAGTTCATCAATCATTCTCCGTTTGACATCTTTAAGCTCTGCAGTATCTTCACCAGTTTGAAATATTGCAGCTCTGAGATCATTAATCTTTGCTTTTCTCAACTCCCGATCTAGTCTTATGACATATGCTTTGTCAGACTCTAGATTGAATTCAAGCCCCTTAATACCAAGATATGTTCTGATCTGTGCAGTATTAGGCTTCATATCAACAATATCACCATTGTGATTTCTGTACTTTGGAACATATATGCTGTCAGACTTAACAGAATAAAGTCTTTTCTGTCTCTGAATCTGTTCTTTCAAATAATTTGCAGCAGTCCCTGTCAATCTGTCATCCACTTGAAGTAAGAATAATACATGCTCCAATTCTTCAAAATACTTCAATGGAATGGCATTTTGTCTTATATGATAAACCCTACCATCTGTCATGAAATACAACAAGATGTGTTCCTTCAAGTAGGTATGGTAAACCATTTGTACAGATTCCAATTGATTCAATCTTTCAGGAGTTGCTCCAATTCCTGGTTCACACAAGGAAGTTGGATCATTGGTAGTGTTGTGTACTCTTCTTTCATCAGCACTTCCCAATCCAGTTTTATCTCTTGCTTCCTTTCCAGTAACTACTCTAGCTTCAAAACGACTTGCAGTAGTCTTCAAAGGTTGAGTTTGTTTTGCTTTAGTGAATCCTGGTAGGAGTGTTTTTGATCTTCCTTCTGATATCAAGTTAACTTGAGCTGTGTCAGAGGTTACTTGCTTCTTTTGAATATCAGAACTTTTAATTTCTTGACTCTGAACAACTTGAGCTGTGTCAGAGGTTGTTTTAAGAACTTTTCTTGAAGTCAGAGTGTAATAACCCCAATTTTTGGAAAATTTTGAAACCCTTATGAATAGTGTTTTTGCTGAATGAGAAAACTTTTCATGCCACACTATATAGGGGTTCTGATATGGATATTCTGAGATTTTATTAGTACTTTATATGGGATATAAGTGTCTGTAAAGATCGTCAGAATCCAAATCCGAACACTTTGATTTTTCCCGGAAATCCAATAGATACGGAAAGAATTGAGTATAAGGTAACAGGATAAAAGGATTTAAATTAAAGGATTTAAATTAAAGGATTATAATAGAGGATCATAAAAAGGAATATAATGTATTGAGAAAGGTTAAGGGAACCTAAGTAATAAGATCACGGGTATGATCCCTCAAACGATAAACGAAAACGAAAGTTAAGCGAACAGTATAACAGATCAGCGGTCATTAGGCAAACAATTAGGAAGTTAATCAAAGGGATTAGAGAGGATGATGTCACCCAACCAATGAGAGGAGGGCAAAGAGGGAAGGATGACATCACAACATGACACAAGCATGACATGGGAAGGAAGGAGATGTGGTGGCTTTTTAACCACACAAAATCAAGGGCAACTAGGTAATTTACTAAAACAAACACAAAAATCAAACCAACCAAGCCAAGCAAATCATTTTTCATCAAAATCAAAAAGAAACCAAGGCATTGTTCTTCATGCTCTCGGCCAAAACAGAACCAGCACACCAAAACTGTTGTATCTCCTTCATTTCTCACTCAAATATTGTGTTCTATAGCTCATTGGAAAGGTATTGAGATGACCTACAACTCTTGTTCACAAGTCTCGTCCAAATAATCATGGTAAGACCCTCATTTTTACAGTTCTTTAAATCGGACTTTTAGAAACTTCAAAGCCTAACTTTGTGTTCTTGATTTCTTTGGAAAGATCAAGCTTGTAGGAGGCTCCCTAAGGCTTCCTAGCAACTTAACACCTACCAAGGAAGGTATAAACTTCAAACCCTAGCCTTTACTTTATTTGTTAGTAAGTTTAATGGTTGGTTTTGTGAAATGAGAAGCATGGATTGTGATTATTAGTAGTTTGGTTTGATTTGGAAGTGTTTTGGTAATTGAAGCTTGATTATAGTTCATAGGTCTTGATTGTGGTTGTTTGAGTTGAAAACCTTGGAGATTATGGACTGATGTGGTTTGGTTTCGGTGAAGTTTTGTTGTATTGATGGTTATGAGTTGGTTGGTGGTTAATTGGAGTAGTTTAAACATTGGTAATCGCGTAAACATAGCCGTCGTAATGTCCGATTTACTTTATACTGCTTTTGTTCATAACATTTGGACCCGAGAACTCCCTGCTAGATTATGATCATTGCCATGTTTAGATAGTTCATGTTACGAGCTTCGTTTTGATATGTAGTTCGTTTGATTCCGATGTACGGTTTAGGAGAAACGACCGTTTCAAGTAACGGCATTTCGCGAACGAATCATTTCCCCTCGCCTTACTTTGAAATATAGGTTAAAGACCAAAAAGGGTTAATTAATGTATGAAACAATTATGGTAAGAGTGTTAGGCAGTTGGTAAGACACTCGCGAAGGAATCGCTTTAAAACTCGTAATGGTTAATTTATTAAAAATGGTGGAGCCGAGGGTACTCGAGTGACTTAAGAGAATCAATAAGCGCAAAACAAGCGTTAGAGTCAAAGTTAGTTACAGTATAGATTTACAAGTGACTTTGGTTTAATTCCAACTTACTTGTTGTTTATAGGTTACCAGACTTGTCCCGAGCCTTTTATCACCCCAAGTCGCTCAGGCAAGTTTTCTACCCGTTATAACTGTTGTGGTGATGAATATATGTATTTGCATTATCTTGCGATAGATGCATGTTGGTTAATTAGCAAATGTTGTTATATATTGAAGCATGCTGCTATGGTATATATATATGCATGCCTATTTTGCATTCTTTCCATATATATATCTGTTGATTCAGTTGATAATACATATGCTAGAGGATAGCGGTAATTTGCATATACCCTTAATACAGGGACCCAAAGGTGAAAATATTTTCTAAAACCGGGAGTCGAGGATCCCGAGTAGATTTTGTATATATGGATATAAATATATATATATATATATATTTATACTTATATATATATATATGGTCATAGTTTTCAAAACTATTAATCGAATAAGGTTTATTCGATAACTTTAACTTTATTTTATTATTGAATATTATTTCGAATATTATTCGAAGGCGTATGACTCCTTTATATTAAATGAATATTATTTTGAATATTCATTTGAGGACTTATGACTCCTTTTATTTTATTGAATGAATATTTTTGAATATTCATTCGAGGACTTATGACTCCTTTTATTTTATTAAATGAATATTATTTTGAATATTCATTCGAGGACTTATGACTCCTTTTATTTTATTATCTGAATATTATTTGAATATTCATTCGAGGGCTTATGACTCAGTTTATATTGTTAAATGAATATTTTTGAATATTCATTTGAGGATCTATGACTCCGATTATTTGCTGAGATTTGTTCTTTATTTTATTAAAGAATAAGGTGTAAATAATCAAACTTATTTTCGATTATTCAAATAAAGATAGTACTTTCATATAAGTATATCTTTGGTTATTTAATACTCGTTTCAAGTATAAGTTTTAATACTTTTACTTCAATTATTTTTATAAAGATTATTCTTTATGGGAATATTATTTAAATAATAATATTCAGTCATTTTCTAAATATTCTGGGGACTGATTTACTTCATTAAATCAGCTTTACTCCAAACACTCTATAAAGTGTTTTCGAGTCTTCAAAATGATTTTTAAAAGATAGAGCGGATCCCAAAACTCATTTTTATATTTAAGATCTTCCTTTTAAGGGGATTTAAATACTCGCTCAAAACCTGAGGGATCCGGCTCTGTGGTGTGTGTTATATTCGCAACAAGGTTGCTGTTTTGTTAAATGAATTGATTACTTACCCAACACTCGGGAAGTAAAATTCTTGGAACAAGTTAATCCATTAACAGGCATCGCCTGGGAAATATCGGTGAGTTTTCCTTTCCAACTAGATACGACTTCTTGGTGGAGCCGTATCAACAAGTTCTACTTGGGGAAAGGGGGAACGAGCTTTACGTTTCAGAGTCATGGATTTCATCTGAACTAGGAGTGGCGTAAGTGGTCGAGTGGCGCCGGCCCGGCCTTATTATATTGGCCCAAATGGCCTGGAAGTTCCGCTAAGGCGGTCCATTCCTTAGGAGTTCAGTGTTCGGTTGACAAGTAAATCCGACAGGTTCTCCTCTACATGTAGAAAATGGTGGGGTTGTACTACTACGACTGATCATCGTAAGTGGTCTTCCTGGCGCGGCAAACTCCCGTAATGAGTTCATCATCCATTTGGATAATTCTGCAACACTACCCGTAGCATTTCGATCGAAAGGCTACTAATGGGTGGTTGCCGAAGCATTGACAGGGTCAAACATTTTTATTGGTGTATCCATTGAATGAAGTATCTCGTAACTTCATTTCTTTTCAAAATATTTCAAAGATCAAATATTTTCAAGTTTTATTTGTGGTCTCATCTATGGGATGACCTCGTGAATTTTATTATACTTTGAACAGTGGTAGTTCAAGTAGCTTTATAAATGATATAAGTATAGTGAAGTATTTGGTAACTTCATCCCTTGTTTTTACTTATATCTAGTAAGTAATTATCTTACTCATGATAAAAGATTCTAGTAAGTATCCATTTAGATACTTATATTATTGTTATCACTATATATTATCTTGCGAGCTGTAAGGCTCACTCTTGCTTTATTTCTTCATCACACAACAACAGTTAGGAAAGATGGCCAGACTCCAGCAGACCCAGCGCAAGCGCGTGGGAAGCGTCCCGCGTCTTCCCGATGATGTTGTGGCTGCTATAGCTGCAGAGGTAGATCCATTGGTAGATCAGGAATTCTATTTTGAGAATTAAATTATGTATAATTATAACTTATGGCAGATAATGACAATTAACTGTAAATTTATCAAGTAATCATTTTGGGTTGTAATAACTTTTAAATTGTGGATTCAAAGACTTGTACTTATTTAAATTTCATCTCTGAGACTATAACAGGTTGTGGTGTGTGTTAGTGTGGGGTCACAACATAAGGTTATTATTATTAATTAAGTGAAGTGATATTGTGGAGAGAAAGACCGTGACGACCCGGATCCCCGACCCCGGATCTGGGGGTGTTACACAGAGCAAGATTATCTTTGTCATCAGTAATTTCTTCATCTTCAGGAGGTACATAAACTTTAACAGGTTCACCAACCTTTTCTTTACCCTTGGATCTTGGATCTATCTTTGGTTGTGATTTAGCAAATGTTGCTTCAGTTTGTGCCTTTTCTTTAATCACAATACCTTTCAGTTTTGGAAGTGACTTTTTACCAGAAGCTTCGGATTTAGATGTGACTTTCTCTGATTTAAGTCTAGCTTCTTCTTCCTTTAAACTTTCCAAGTCCATTCCTGGATTTTCTTGAAGAAATAACTGTCTTGACATTTCTTCATCAAGATCTAGAAGTTCATCAGAATTTATTCTTTTACCAGTATCAGAACTTAATCTCTTCCCAGTATCAGAACTTATCCTGTGACTTGCAATTTCAGCATTTCTTGATGAGAATCTTTTACTTTGACTATGACCTCCACCCATTCCAGAGTTTCCTTGGTCATCTTTTTCATCATCCTTTCCTTGCAGTGTCTTGTCATCCTTGCATTTGGACTTAATCACTTTCTCCCCCTTTTTGGCATCAGCAGGAAGTAGAAGAGAGATAAGCAATTCCACTGAAGATTGGATTTCTGTCAGTTGTGATTGCTGAGAAGCTTGATTTTGCAGAATTTTATCAATCTGTGCTTGTTGGCGATCTTGAGTCTTCTCAATATAAGCAATCCTGTCCATAGATGGTTGAAAGAACTTTTTCTTATCAAGTTTCCAAACTTGTTCTTGTTTGATAAAGTTCTCCTGAATCTTGTGTATTTCGGCATGAGTAGTTGAATGAAGACCTTGTAGATTTTTAGTACTCAATGCAGTGACACGAAGCTGAGCTTTGAAATCATCAGAATTTAACATTTCATCAGCTTTAGTAAAGTGCTCAGTAAGATGTAACGCAGATGGAATACATGAGACTGAGTTCCATTCCTTAGTCCACTCCTGTCCTGCAGGAGTTTCACTCCAAGGCACTGGTGGTTCCTCTGTAACATACTTCTTTACTAGTTCAGACTTAGAAAGAGGAATGTGTCCTGAAGGACCTGCTGCATCAGTATTTGCAGTTGGAGCAGCATCACCAGTATCTCCAGCATGTGCAGCATCAGAACTTATAGAATCAGCATCATCTGATATAATAGCAGTGTGAGTAGCAATGGAGGCGTCAGCATCCTCTAATTGCTGATCTGATGCTAAGTTCTGATCAACAGCCAAATCCTGATGCTCACCTAAAGTCTGATCATCAGTGTCTAGATGCAGAGAAGGTGACTTAGATAATTCCGGAGTTTTAATAGCATCAGTAACAGTTGTTGGCAAAAGATTTGTTGCTGTTGGAGCTTCTAAGAAAATTACTCCAGGCACAACTAAGTGTTGATCAGCATTATCAGCACTTGTGCCTTGATGACCAAGAGACACAGATGGGAGATTAGCCTTGTCAGATATAGTTTCCTGAGATGGAGTGGATGGAGAAGAAGTAACTGGAGCAAATTCTTTTTCTTGTGAGATCAGAGATTCCTGATCCCCTTCCTTAGCTGCTTCCTCCTCATCATCTGAAACTGGCCTTTTTGCCCTCTATTTCTTGTATGTCCTTGGTAATTTAGAGTCCTTGGAAGTGTTAGGAATTGTCATTTTTCTAATCCTCTTGAGAAGCTTAGATCCTCCAAGTTCAGAATCCTTCTGAGAAATCTTTTTCTCAGCTACAGTTACCACAGGTTCTGAAGAAAGAATCGGTTCCTCAGAATCTGAGTCATCTCTCAAGGTGATCCTCCTCTTCTTCTGAGGTGTGTGAGAAACAGTCTTTGTTCTCTTTGGCTTGGAAGATGTAGGTTTCACATAGGACTTGAGATATGTTCTGAGAGATGGTTGAGAGGTTTGAGGTGGCTGAGTAGAGATGGTAGGTGCTGATGAACCAGGTTCTGATGTTTGAACATCAGGATAAAGTGCAGTGTACTTAACAGGATCATAGGTGATTAAGGCTTGTTTGACAGATAAAGGTATTAAGAGGGGTCTTAACACAGCCTTTTTATTATCAGAAGATAATAAATCAGTAAAAGCTCTCTTAGCTATTCTGAAAGATGGAAGGAGATCACCAAAATTTTGGGGGGAATTACAACAAAAATTATAAATAAGCTGACAAAATCTTGCAAAATTTATAGTATTGCGATCTTCTGTCATCCTATCCCCAATAAAACCCAAAACTGCACGTGCATAATCAAAATCAGTGTGATTTAGAAGTGCATACCCGATTTGTTGGCTGAATATGGGAATTGCATCAAAATGTGTACATTTGTTGGCGAAAGCTTTGGTAATGCAATCAAAGAAGAAACTCCATTCCCTCCGTATGAAAGATCTCTTCAACTGTCCAAGCTTGGTCAATATTCCTTCATATCCCAGACTAACCATCATATTTTGAAGAACTGAGTCATCAACAGTAGAATAAACACAGTCCTCAGGAAGCTGTAATGCCTGTCTAACCGTAGACAGAGTCACAACATACTCATTTTCCCCTGATGAAAATATTAAACTTGGGGACCCGTGAGCACCACCATTGTCATATACTCCACTCCTCCAAAACTCCAGTACTTGAACCCCAGAAATTGATGTAGGCTCAGTTAGAGCAAACCCAATATCAGAACTTGTGAGAAAGTCCTGAATAAAATGAAATTCAGAGGGTGCCTCTGTAGTGTGTAGTATCGCAGAGAAGTTATTAGGAACAAACTTTGCTCCATCAAAGAGAATGTCCTTGGGTGCCATTATGTTTTGAAAAGAAAACGGTAACCTGTAATGTGTTTGAGAAAATGCCTCTGAAAAGAAAATCGTCAGGAGATGAGAGAGTTTAAAAGTAAAGAGAGAGATAAAATAGAATGGTAAATAAAAGATTTGACAATCTTTGCTCTCTTTTACTTATACACAAAAAGTAACCGTTGAGGACACATGGCAGACATGCATTTAAAAGTAGTGGTAAATACCTTGACACCTGTTTTACATAGAGAAGGCAAAAAGTAATGGGCACGGTAAATAAGGAATAATTACCACCCACTTGCAGTTTTTCAAGGAAAAACAAACCGTTCCACTTACCTAGATTCCATTAATCAAGGTGAATCAGTTTTAATTTAAAATTGAAACTGTTCCCACTAATTCAAATATTTTACTCTGCTTTATTAATATTCCGAAAAAAAACTGTGTGTGAGAATGAGTAAAATCAATCAGTTAAGTAAGTACTGATAAAACATTATCAAGACTTAAAATCAGACACAATTTATACGATCATCAGAATATTTATCAGGATTTATCAATGCGTATCAAAATTTCTCAGAGACAAGATCAGAAGACTTAAAACAAATTCCATTAATATATCAAAATAATACATTGATGAAATTGAAAGTACATCAGAACTTTTACATTCTTGTCCTAAGCTTCTAAATCTAACATCAACAGCCTTAGTCCTAGCTAAGAAGCCTGACAAAGCTGAGGATGAAGAAGAACAGGAAGAAGACGAGATTAAGTCATCTTCCTCTTCCTATCTTCGACAAACAAGATAGCGGGTCGAATGATTCGCTCTTGCTGACGGATAGCTTCCCGCCGTTCCGCCTCCAATCGATCAAGATGAAGCTGGTAGTCCATCTCGAAGAACAGAAGTTGGTTCAGCACCGCCTGTGGGACAGAGCCTCATATCTCTTCAGGAATGGCAGTTACATGCCACTCCTGCTGCCAGTCGGCGCAGCTTAGCTCCATATGAAAATTTTGGTAATTCAAAAACATGTTGAATCGAACCATGATGCTTTTGAAAAAGAATATGAAGTTAGGATTGTGAGAAAAATTGATGAAAGGGCTAATGTGAAGTGGCTGATTATATAGGCAAGAGAATGCCAGGAGACGCGAAGATATTTAATGCTGACAGATAGAGTTAAGTTTACCTCGTCTCCCTAGACTTGAAAAAGAATAATAGTCATTTGAAAAGGAATGTGCACATGTAACAAGAGTGAACTGTTCAAGGATGAGTGCCATTAGTCCTAACCATAGACTATTAATCTTCCACTTCAACATTTCGAAATTAATCTGAGACTGTTACCAAATTTTACTCACAGATAAGTCAAGTAAAGGGTTAGACTGAAAAATCAGAACTTAGACCTATACCAGAACTTAACAGTCATCAGAACATAATGTCTTAACTCGAACAAGGAATATCTATCTTAGTAAGTTTTCATACAAGTTCTGAGTTATAGTCTTCAGGACTTAATCATCAGAGCATATAACTAGAACGTGTCCTCAGAATTTGTGCAAAGGGACACAGTGACTGTTTGTCTAAAAGAACATAGACCACCACAAAAATTTCATCATTCATATGGAGTGATTTGTGTGTGCATTAAGCTAAATAACTAATAAAGAGTAAAGTCTGATTTACTTCAGTACATCTTAGAAATAAGTCATAATTAAAATTTTGCTAAAGAGCTGTCATTATCCTGAAACCTACTGATAAATGAGTTCATGCATGAGTCCACCTCAACTGTTTTTGTGCTAATTTTATGCATCTTTGAAATTCTCTTTTACAGTGGCTTCTCAGTGTAAGTGAGTCACGACTGCTTATCAGAATTTATGCTATTATCAGAGTATTTCTCCAGTAATCATAGAGTGTGAACAGTCACCAAGAAAATATTTTGCTTTTCTAATGCATATTTACTTAATACCAGCTATGCACTTGGGTCGTCCCATTCACATTTTTACTCTAGATCTCAAAGGAGTACCTGATATTATTCTTTGATTCTTGTTCTTCTTCTTTTGATAAGTGAGGTTTATCAGCACTTAGTACATTCAGCAGTTTTACTAGAATCAGAACTTAAACAGATGAGTAGCATTATTCTAATTTGGGACTTAGTAATAAGATGAATAAAGTAAACTAAACTAAGCTCAAGTATCAGAATTTGCTTGTGTCATAAGATTTCCACAGAAATAATTACTTCTTTCATGGGATCATTTGTTTATTGAAGACTAGTAGGTCAGTATCTAGCACAATTATCCTCATAGGATTGAATGATTACTTAAACAGATATATCACTTATTAGAGTTAAGAGATATGTATCAGACAACAGTCAGTACTTAAAAACATTTATCAATTAATGCACAGAATATACAAAGAGATTAATTCTGTAAATACTGATCATAAAGTCTGATAACATAGAACAAGTTTAAGCAGATTTAGAGAAAGAACCTGAAATCATTCCAAGTTCATTTACCAATTTTGTAAAGGTAGCTTCACACAGTGGTTTTGTGAAGATATCTGCTACTTGTTGATCTGTGGGAACAAAATGCAATTCCACTGTACCTTCATCCACATGTTCCCTGATGAAATGGTACCTGATGCTGATGTGCTTTGTCATAGAGTGTTGAACTGGATTACCTGTCATAGCAATAGCACTTTGATTATCACAGTAAATAGGGATTTTGAAATATGTTAACCCATAATCCAGTAACTGATTCTTCATCCAAAGAATCTGTGCACAGCAGCTTCCTGCAGCAATATACTCTGCTTCTGCAGTTGATGTAGAAATTGACTTTTGTTTCTTGCTATACCAAGAAACCAACCTGCCTCCAAGAAATTGGCAGCTACCACTTGTGCTTTTCCTGTCAATTTTGCAACCTGCAAAATCTGCATCTGAGTAACCTATTAATTTAAAATCTGATTCTCTAGGATACCATAATCCTAGATCAGCTGTTCCTTTAAGATACTTAAAGATTCTTTTTACAGCTGTTAAGTGAGGTTCTCTTGGATCTGCTTGAAATCTTGCACAAAGACAAGTAGCAAACGTGATATCTGGTCTACTAGCAGTTAGATAGAGAAGTGAGCCAATCATACCTCTGTAATCAGTAATATCTACTGAATTACCAGTATCCTTATCCAGTTTTGTTGCAGTGGCCATGGGAGTGGATGCACTTGAACAGTCTTGCATTCCAAATTTCTTCAGCAAGTTTCTGGTGTACTTAGATTGACAAATAAAAGTTCCTTCTTCACTCTGCTTGACTTGAAGGCCCAGAAAATAACTAAGTTCTCCCATCATACTCATCTGATATCTTGACTGCATTAGTTTGGCAAACTTTTTGCAAAGTTTGTCATTTGGAGACCCAAAAATAATATCATCAACATAAATCTGGATCAAAAGTAAGTCCTTGCCATGGTTGAGATAGAACAGTGTTTTGTCAATAGTTCCTCTGTTGAATCCACTTTCCAGAAGAAACTGAGCTAAAATCTCATACCATGCTCTAGGAGCTTGCTTAAGTCCATAAAGTGCTTTATCAAGCCTGTAGACATAATCTGGATGTTTGGAATCTACAAAGCCTGGAGGTTGTTCAACATATACTTCCTCTTCCAATTCTCCATTGAGAAAAGCACTTTTCACATCCATTTGAAAGACAGTAAACTTTTTGTGAGCAACATAAGCCATGAATATCCTTATGGCTTCTAACCTAGCAACTGGCGCAAATGTTTCATCATAGTCAATTCCCTCCTGTTGAGAATATCCTTTTGCAACCAGCCTTGCCTTGTTCCTTACAATTATGCCATCACTGTCAGTTTTGTTTCTGAATACCCACTTTGTACCTACAACCGATCTATTCTTAGGTCTTGGCACTAAGGTCCAGACTTTGTTTCTTTCAAATTCATTCAACTCTTCCTGCATTGCTTGCACCCAATCAGCATCTTGAAGAGCTTCTTCCACTTTCTTTGGCTCAGACTGAGAGAGAAAAGAATTGTAAAGACATTCATTCGAAGTACCTGTTCTAGTTCTGACACCTGCCTCAGGATTTCCAATTATCAAATTAGGTGTATGTGATTTTGTCCACTTCCTTGCAGATGGAAGATTTTCTCTAGAACTGGATGCTCCCCCATGATTCATGCTGTCTTCGGTTTCATTTTCTGATGCTCCCCTTGAAACTATGTTCTCTGAGTTGGATCCTTCAACATTTAGATTTTCAGTACTGTCAGTACTTGGCTTATCAGAACTTGACGAATCAGAATTTGAAGAGCCAGATGTATGTTCTGATGCTTCTTGAGATGTGATAATATCTTGAGTATGCTCCCCCTGCATTGGTGCATCTTCCTTTGACGTAGTCACCACAGTTTCAATAACATCAGAGTTTAATCCATCAGAATTTACAGTATCAGGACTTAGACTGTCAGGACTTGAGGTATCAGAATATGAATCTTCATTTTCAAATCTCAGCTGATCATGATCAATGCAATCTTCAAGTCCAGTGATCTTCTTGTCATCAAAAGAGACATTGATAGATTCCATGACCACTTTTGTTCTCAAATTATAGACTCTGAAGGCTTTTGTAGAAAGTGGATATCCAACAAAGATTCCCTCATCAGCTTTTAGATCAAACTTGGATAGCTGTTCAGGATGAGTCTTGAGAACAAAACACTTACATCCAAATACATGAAAGTATTTGAGATTTGGCTTCTTGTTCTTCACCATCTCATATGGTGTTTTTCCATGCTTGTTAATGAGTGTTGCATTTTGATTAAAACAAGCAGTCTGCACAGCTTCAGCCCAGAAATAGGTTGGAAGCTTTGCTTCTTCAAGCATTGTTCGTGCAGCTTCAATGAGAGTTCTATTCTTCCTTTCAACAACTCCATTTTGCTGTGGAGTTCCAGGAGCAGAAAATTCCTGCTTTATTCCATGATTTTTGCAGAACTCTTCTATTATCAGATTCTTGAATTCAGTGCCATTATCACTCCTCAAAATTTTCATAGAATCTTTGATCAATTTATCCAGATGTTTGACATGATCAATCAGGATAGATGCAGTTTCACTTTTTGTGTGCAAGAAATACACCCATGTGTATCTGGTGAACTCATCTACTATGACCAACGCATATTTCTTCTTTGCAATAGACATGACATTCACTGGACCAAATAGATCAACATGAAGTAGATAATAAGGCTCAAGAATTGATGATTCAGTCTTGCTCTTGAACGAAGATTTTCTTTGTTTAGCCTTCTGACATGAGTCACAAAGACCATCAGGAATAAACACTGATTTTGGCAGTCCTCTCACAAGATCTTTCTTGATCAGTTCATTTATCTTATTGAAGTTTAAATGAGAGAGTTTCTTGTGCCAATTCCATCTTTCTTCAGTTGAGGCTCTACTCACTAAACAGATTGCAAAACCATCAGAACTTGTTGAAAGCTTAGCTTCATAAATGTTACCACGCCTGAATCCCTTCAGAACAATTTTTTCTTTAGATTTACTAACTATTTCACAATGTTCTGCAAAGAAATCAACATGATAACCTCTGTCACAGATTTGACTTATACTCAGTAAGTTGTGTTTAAGTCCTGAGACCAGAGCTACATCTTTAATGATGACATTCCCAAGATTGATATTGCCATATCCCAAAGTTTTTCCAATGTTGCCATCTCCATAAGAAACACTTGGGCCAGCTTTCTCCACAAAGTCTGATAGTAGGGCCTTATTTCCAGTCATATGTCCTGAACATCCACTGTCCAGAACTAAAATATTTTTCCTGTTGCCCTGCAATCAAAAAGACCACTAATTATTAGTTTTAAGGACCCAGACTTGCTTGGATCCTTTGGCCTTTTTAGGTTTGTTAACATTTGCAGCGGATTTAGCATCAGATTTTATGTTAACAGTTTTCTTATCAGAACTTATACTACCAGACTTTGAATCAGAACTTACACTAGAAGGAACAACAGAAACTTTCTTTAAAGAAGGTTTTATTTGATAATAATCATAGTACAAAATATGATATTCCTTACAAGTATAAATGGAATGCCATAAACTACCACAATGAAAACAAGGATTTTGTGGTTTGTATCTAACAGACTGACTCTTAACTCCTGATTTTGAAGATAAGGAGTTAATATTCTTATTCTTCCTGCAAAAAGAAGCCAGATGGTTAGAACTTCCACAGTTATGACACGCTTTCCTAGGAGCATCAGGAACAGATTTATAGTTATTGCTTTTATTCACACCTTCCTTTCCATTCCTGTTTTTCCTAGGTGATTTTACCTTGTTTGCATTCTTAACATCTTTCAGCTTATGCTTAAGCTGCTTCTTTGTCATTAAGCCTATGTTAACTTCAGCTGTCTTTTCCTGTTTTAGTTTGTCAGAAGCTAATTCCTTTTTAACTTCTGATTTCTCATTTTCAGATTTTTCAGTTACAAACTTAACAGGTTTTAACTTCGGCTTTTGCTTATCAACAGGCTTAATTTCTACAGTTCCTTTTTCATTTTTATTTTCTCCATAACCTAAGCCCTCTTTCCAGTTTCCACTGCTTAGCAAATTTTGAGTTGTTTTGCCAGAGTTAGTCCAAGTTCTGATAATCTCTCTCTCCTTTTCTAACTCAGTTTTTAGAGATTCATTCATTTTTAGCACTTCATCCCTAACATAAAAAGCATCATCTCTATCCTTCTGAGTTTGATGGAACATGACTAACTCTTTTTCTAAGAAATCATTTCTTTTCCTAAAAGCAAGATTTTCAGAAGTTAATCTTTCACATGTTAAAGTTTGATCTCTATAACTAACAAACATGGTTTTAAGATATCTTCTCAACTCATTAATATCATCAGTATGAAAAGCATAAGTAGTCTGAGGTACCTTTGTTTCAGCAGCTTCAGAACTGCTCTCAGAACTTGATTTATCAGCATTTGCCATCAGTGCATAGTTCTCCTCACTTTCAGAGTCTGAGGTGTCTGTCCAGCTTTTCTGCTTTGTGACAAGAGCTTTGCCTTTGTCACTCTTGGTCTTCTTGCAATCAGGAGATATGTGGCCTTTCTCACCACAATTATAACATTTAACATTAGCGTAATCTCCTCTGTCAGACTTTCCTCCTCTTCCTTCAGATCTTCTGAAATTCTTCTTATCAGAACTTATGCCTTTCCTGGAAAACTTCTTTCCCTTCCTGAACTTCCTGTATGCAATCTTTGTGATTCCTTTCACCATAAGAGCACACAGCTTCATCATCTCCTCATCAGCATCAGTTTCAGGCAAGCTTTCAGAATCTGAGTCATCATCACTCTCAGAACTTGATGACTCAGTATCAGACTTTATGACAAGAGCTTTACCCTTGTCTTTCTTTGAGGAAGGTGGTTTGGGGGATTCCTCTTCAGCCTTGAGAGCAACTGTCCTTGACTTTCCTCCTTTCCTCTTGCTTCTTTGTTCCATCTCAAGTTCATGAGTCTTGAGCATTCCATAGATTTCATCAAGAGTTGTTTCATCAAGATTGTAGTTGTCTCTTATTGTTGTTGCCTTCAAATCCCAACATTCAGGAAGAGCTAACAGGAATTTGAGGTTTGTATCTTCAAGATCATACTCCTTATTAACCAATGACAAGTCATTCAAGAGTTTGACAAATCTATCATATACATCAGTCAATGACTCATTAGTCCTAGAGTCAAAGTGTTCATACTCTTGAGTGAGTATTGTCTTCCTGTTCTTCTTAACTGTTTCAGTTCCTTGACACCTTGTCTCCAGTGCATCCCATATCTCCTTAGCAGTCTTGCAGTTGATTACCCTGTTTGACATTACATTATCAATGGCACTATGCAATAAGTGTTGTACCTTGGCATCCTTAGCAATAGATGCTATATCTTCAGCAGTGTAATCACTCTTTTCCTTTGGTACGGTCTTTGCTGCTTCACCTGCAACTACAACAGCGAGCTTGGTAGGTTTGTGAGGCCCTTCCTTGATTCTATCAAGGTATTCTGGATCTGTTGCTTCCAGAAACATGGTCATCCTTACCTTCCATATGGGATATTCAGATGGTCTCAATATGGGAACTCTGATAGTCTCATATCGACTCTGAGTTGATGTCTTTGATGATTCCTCAGTTTTGGTAGGCTTAGTTGGAGTTTCTGTGTCAGACATGATTGTGTTTGGATCTTTAACTGTATGTGTGTTAACAGAAGGCTCTGATACCACTTGTTAGGTCACACTTTCACTGTAGAGGGGGTGAATACAGTGTTTATTACAATCAAATCAAACTTCAAGAACTTATGTAACAGAAAACAAACTTTATTGAAACAATAAACTCTGTTACAATCTGGAACTGTTATCTCTCAGTGATGAACAAAATATCACGAGAGCTGCTAGGGTTACAGTAAATAATATTCTCGATAATGATAACACTTATAGTGTAAACCCTATGTTTGTGTTTATATATTACACAGTTACAAGATAATCGCTAATTGATATGGAATATAATTCTGCTTCCTAATATATATCAATCAGATATCTTTTCTTCCAAGTATTCCATTCTTTACGGAATTCCTTCTTCATGCATATCTCTTCTTATGTTTATCTTGATCTTCTTAACTTTAATCAGCTACTGTCCTTATCTGATCGTCCTTCAGCACTTAAGTTCTGATATCTATCTCCTGATGCTTATCTCCTGATAACATAAGTACTGATATCCCTTAAGTTCTGACGTCCAGTATAAGTACTGATCAGTTAAGTACTGATTTGTTCTGTTCAAATAAGATCTGAAATCTAAACATAAAACATATTAGCCATGACATTATCAAATATATCTAACATAACCATTATGTATCAGATCCTCGATGTGATCCTTCAGGTGATGACAGTCAGCTGTATCATGGCCATTGGCATCATGGAAGACACAATACTTTTCTTCATCTCTCATCCCTGATGGCCCTGACCTGTATGGCTTCTTGAAGATACATGCCTTGTCTCCCATCTCAAAAATATGGTTGATTGGAGCTTTCAAAGGTGTATACTCCATGTACCTAGCTTGTTTCCTTTGTTGCGGATATACATACCCCTTCCTGTTTGAGGTTATATTTATCATGATGGGATAAGCCTTATTATCTCGTGGAGCCTCTTTACTCGAACCTCCACCAAAGGCAGGTCATTTCCCAAATCCTCTATCCCTGGGGCTGATGGACCTAGTCCTTTTATTCTTGTTCCAAGTCCCATTGTTTCCAAAAGAATTTCTCTTAAGGTTTGCCAGTGACTCCTCCACCACCTTGTGTGATTCTGTTTTGTTGTAGAAGTCATTGAGGGTTTTAGGTTCCTCACGTTGAAGCTCCTTCCAGAATTCTGTGCATGGTTTCACCCCAGCTATCATGAAGTTCTTATAGGTTTCATATGGAGCTCTCCTTACCTTTGATACCTCAGTATTAAAATACTTAAAGTATTCCCTTAATGATTCAGCTTCTCGCTGTTTAATGTTATCCAAAGTATTAGAAGGTGGTGAATACGTAACTGATACTTGAAACTGGGTGACAAAAATTTGACACATCCGACTCCAAGAATGAATAGAGTTTGTTTGCAGCCTCTTGAACCACTAATGAGAATTCTCCCTCAATGTAGCGGCTAGAAACCTACATCAGAGAGATCAGAAAGTGAAGCCAAGTCAAGATCTACAACGGCTCAAATTCTTATAGATATACAGACTAAAGTTGTTATCAGAAGTTAAAGTTGGTAAATCTTTAAGGACTTTAAGTTGTAGTTATCTAGTCAATTTTTCATGCATTTGTACTTAATGTTTTTGACATCATCAAATATCTGTTAAACTTGTATATTATGCTAATTTACAAGTTGGGGGAGATTGTTAGATATATTTGATAATGTCATATCTAATATGATTTATGTTTAGTTTTCAGATCTTAATTAAACAGGACAAATCAGTACTTAACTGAAATCAGTACTTAACTAAAATCAGCACTTATACTGAAGTCAGAACTTAAGTGATCAGTACTTAAGGTTCAGGAGATATTTATCAAGAGATAATATCAGAACTTAAAGGAAACTTTCAGATAAGGAAGGTGGTTGATTGAAAGGAAAGAAGATCGAGACAAACGTAAGAAGAGATATGCATGAAGAAGGAATTCTATGAAGAATGGAATACTTGGAAGAAAAGATATATGATTGATATATTTTAGGAAGCAGAATTATATTCCATATCAATTAGTGATTATCTTGTAACTGTGTAGTATATAAACACAGACATAGGGTTTAAACTATAAGTGTTATCATTATTGAGAATATTATTCATTGTAACCCTAGCAGCTCTCGTGATATTTTTTCATCACTGAGAGAGAACAGTTCCATATTGTAACAGAGTTTATTGCATTGAATAAAGTCTGTTTTCTGTTACTTGCATAATTTGAATTCGATTTGATTGTGCTATACACTATATTCAACCCCCTTCTACAGTGTGTGTGACCTAACAAGTGGTATCAGAGCAGATCTGTTAACACACAAACAGCAAACAAAACTTGCTGTTGTAGTTGCAGGTGAAGTAGCAAAGTCTGTACCAAAGGAGAAGAGTGATTATACTGCTGAAGATATTGCTTCAATTGCTAAGGATGCTAAGGTACAACACTTGCTGCATAGTGCCATTGATAATGTAATGTCAAACAGGGTAATTAACTGCAAGACTACAAAGGAGATATGGGATGCCTTGGAGACAAGGTGCCAGGGAACTGATTCGATTAAGAAGAACATGAAGATAATACTCACTCAAAAGTATGAAAACTTTGACTCAAAGCCTAATGAGTCATTGACTGATTTATATGACAGATTTGTCAAACTCTTGAATGATTTGTCACTAGTTGATAAGGAGTATGATATTGAAGATTCAAACCTTAAATTCCTGTTAGCTCTTCCTGAAAGTTGGGATTTGAAGGCAACAATTATAAGAGACAACTATAATCTTGAAGAAACAACTCTTGATGAAATTTATGGGATGCTCAAGTCTCATGAACTTGAGATGGAATAAAGAAGCAAGAGGAAAGGAGGAAAGTCAAGGACAGTTTCTCTTAAGGCTGAAGAAGAATCCCCCAAGGCAGCTACCTCAAAGAAAGGCAAGGGAAAAGCGCTCATCACAAAGTCTGATACTGAGTCATCAAGTACTGATAGTGATGATGACTCAGAAACTGAAAGCTTGCCTGAGATGGATGTTGATGAAGAGATGATGAAGCTGTGTGCTCTTATGGTGAAAGGAATCACAAGGATTGTATACAGGAAGTTCAGGAAGGGAAAGAGGTTTTCCAGGAAAGGTGCAAGTTCTGATAAGAAGAATTTCAGAAAATCTGAAGGCAAAGGAGGGAAGTCTGACAGAGGAGATCACTCAAATGTCAAATGCTACAACTGTGGTTAAAAAGGCCACATATCTCCTGATTGCAAGAAAATGAAGAGTGACAAAGGAAAGGCTCTTGTCACAAAGAAGAAAAGCTGGACAGACACTTCAGATTCTGAAAGTGAGGAGAACTATGCCTTGATGGCAAATGCTGATATGGCAAATACTGATAGCAGTCCTGAAGTTGCTGAGTTAAAGGTACCTCAAACTACTTATGCCTTTCATACTGATGATATTAATGAGTTGAGAAAATATCTTAAAAACATGTTTATTAGTTACAGAGATCAAACTTTAACATGTAAAAGATTAACTTCTGAAAATCTTTCTTGTAAAAAGAGGAATGATTATTTAGAAAAAGAGTTAGTCATATTCCATCAAACTCAGAAAGATAGAGATGATGCTTTCTATGTTAGGGATGAAGTACTTAAAATAAATGAATCTCTAAAGACTGAGTTAGAAAAGGAAAGAGAAATTATCAGGACTTGGACTAACTCTGGCAGAACAACTCAGAATTTGTTAAGTAGTGGAAACTGGAAAGAGCGCTTAGGTTATGGAGATGATAAGAATGATAAAGGAACTGTAGAAATTAAGCCTATAGTTGTTAAACAAAATCCAAAACTAAAACCTGTTAAGTTTGTACCTGTAAAGTTAGATACTGAGAAATCAGAAGTTAAAGAGGAATTAACTTCTGGCAAACTAAAACAGGAAAGGACAACTGAAGTAAATGTAGGTTTAATGACAAAGAAGCAGCTTAAGCATAAGCTGAAAGATGTAAAGAATATAAACAAGGTAAAGTCTCCTAGGAAAAATAGGAATGGAAAGGAAGGTATAAATAAAAGCAATGATTATAAGCCTGTTCCTAATGCTCCTAGAAAAACATGTCATAACTGTGGAAGTTCTAACCATCTGGCTTCTTTTTGCAGGAAGAATAAGAACATAAACTCCTTACCTTCAAAGTCAGGAGTTAAGAGTCAGTCTGTTAGATATAGGCCACAAAATCCTTGTTTTCATTGTGGTAGTTTATGGCATTCCATTTATACTTGTAAAGAATATCATAGTTTGTACTATGATTATTATCAAATAAAACCTTCTTTAAAGAAAGTTAGCATTGTTCCTTCTAGTGTAAATTTTGATACAAAGTCTGATAGTATAAATACTGATAAGAAAAATGTTAACATAAACTCTGATGCTAAATCCGCTGCAAATGTTAACAAACTTAATAAGGCCACAGGATCCAAGCAAGTCCGGGTCCTTAAAACTAATCATTAGTGGTCTTTGTAATCGCAGGGCAACAGGAAAAACATCCTAGTTCTGGACAGTGGATGTTCAGGACATATGACTGGAAATAAAGCCCTTCTATCAGACTTTGTGAAGAAGGCTGGCCCAAGTGTTTCTTATGGAGATAGCAACATTGGAAAAACATTGGGATATGGCAATATCAATCTTGGGAATGTCATCATTAAAGAAGTAGCTCTGGTCTCAAGACTTAAACACAATCTGCTGAGTGTTAGTCAAATCTGTGACAGAGGTTATCATGTGGATTTCTTTGAAGAACACTGTGAAATTGTAAGCAAATCTACAGGAAAAGTTGTTCTAAAAGGATACATGCATGGTAACATTTATGAAGCCATGCTTTCAACAAGTACTGATGGGTCTGCAATCTGTCTGGTGAGTATAACATCAAATGGAGAAAGATGGAATTGGCACAAGAAACTCTCTCATTTAAATTTCAACAATATAAATGAACTGGTCAAGAAAGATCTTGTGAGAGGACTTCCAAAGTCAGTATTTGCTCCTGATGGCCTTTGTGATTCTTGTCAGAAGGCTAAACAAAGAAAATCTTCATTCAAGAGCAATATTGAATCATCAATTCTTGAGCCTTATCACCTACTACATGTTGATCTATTTGGTCCAGTAAATGTCATGTCTATTGCAAAGAAGAAATATGTTATGGTCATAGTGGATGAGTTTACCAGATATACATGGGTGTATTTCTTGCACACAAAAAGTGAAACTGCATCTATCTTGATTGATCATGTCAAGAAACTGGATAAATTGATCAAAGATTCTGTGAAGATAATAAGAAGTGATAATGGCACTGAGTTCAAGAATTTGACAATGGAAGAGTTCTGCAAAGACCATGGAATTAAGCAGGAATTTTCTGCTCCTGGAACTCCACAACAAAATGGAGTTGTTGAAAGAAAGAATAGAACTCTTATTGAAGCTGCACGAATAATGTTTGATGAAGCAAAGCTACCAACCTATTTTTGGGCTGAAGCTGTGCAGACTACTTGTTTTACTCAGAATGCAACACTCATTAACAAGCAAGGAAAGACACCATATGAGACAGTGAAGAAAAAGAAGCCAAATCTGAAGTATTTTCATGTATTTGGATGCAAGTATTTTGTTCTTAAGACTCATCCTCAACAGCTATCCAAATTTGACTTAAAAGCTGATGAAGGAATTTTTGTTGGATATCCACTTTCCATAAAAGCCTTCAGAGTCTACAATTTAAGAACAAGGGTTGTCATGGAATCTATCAATGTCTTCTTGATGATAAGAAGATTACTGGACTTGAAGATTTCAATGATCATGATCAGCTGAGATTCGAAAATGAAGACTTAAATTCTGATACTGAAAATCCTGACAGTCTAAATCCTGATACTGCAAACTCTGATGGATTAAACTCTGGTGACTACGTCAAAGGAAGATGCACCTGTGCAGGGGGAGTATTCTGAAGATATAACCACATCTCAAGAAGCATCAGAACATACAGCTAGCTCTTAAAGTTCTGATTCATCAAGTTCTGATAAGCCAAGTTCTGATAGTTCTGAAAACTTAAATTCTGAAGAATCCAACTCAGAGAGCATAGTTTCAGGGGGAGCATCAGAAAATATTGATGAAGATGGCATGGATCATGGGGGAGCATCCATTTCTAGAGAAAACCTTCCATCTTCAAGGAAGTGGACTAAATCACATACACCTGACTTGATTATTTGGAATCCTGATGCAGGTGTCAGAACTAGAACAACTACTTCAAGTGAATGTCTCTATAATTCTTTTCTTTCTCAGACTGAACCAAAGAAAGTAGAAGAAGCTCTTCACGATGCTGATTGGTTCCAAGCAATGCAGGAAGAGTTAAATGAATTTGAAAGAAACGAAGTCTGGACCCTAGTGCCAAGACCAAAGAACAAATCTGTTGTTGGTACAAACTGGGTGTTCAGAAACAAAACTGATAGTGATGGCATAATTACAAAGAATAAAGCAAGGTTGGTTGCAAAAGGATATTCTCAACATGAGGGAATTGATTATGATGAAACATTTGCACTAGTTGCTAGATTGGAAACCATAAGGATATTTTTGGCTTATGCTGCTTACAAAAAGTTTATTGTCTTTCAAATGGATATGAAAAGTGTTTTTTTCAATGGAGAATTGGAAGAGGAAGTATATGTTAAACAACCTCCAGGATTTGTAGATCCCCAATATCCAAATCATGTCTACAGGCTTGATAAAGCACTTTATGGCCTTAAGCAATCTCCAAGAGCATGGTATGAGACGTTAGCTCAGTTTCTTCTGGAAAGTGGATTTAACAGAGGAACTATAGACAAAACACTGTTCTATCTCAACCATGGAAAGGACTTACTTTTGGTTCAGATATATGTTGATGATATCATCTTTGGTTCTACAAATGACAGACTTTGCAAGAAGTTTGCCAAACTGATGCAGTCAAGATATCAAATGAGTAGGATGGGGGAACTTATCTATTTTCGGGGCCTTCAAGTCAAGCAGAATGAAGAAGGCACTTTTATTTGTCAAACCAAGTACACCAGAAATTTGCTGAAGAAATTTGGAATGCAAGATTGTTCAAGTGCATCCACTCTCATGGCCACTGCAACAAAACTGGATAAGGATACTGGTAAATCAGTAGATATTACTGATTACAGAGGTATGATTGGCTCTCTACTCTATCTAACTGCTAGTAGACCTGATATCATGTATGCTACCTGTCTTTGTGCAAGATTTCAAGCAGATCCAAGAGAACCTCACTTAACAGCTGTGAAAAGAATTTTCAAGTATCTTAAGGGAACAACTGATCTGGGATTGTGGTATCCCAGAGAATCAGACTTTAAACTAATAGGTTACTCAGATGCAAATTTTGCAGGTTATAAAATTGACAGGAAAAACACAAGTGGAAGCTGCCAATTTCTTGGAGGCAGATTGGTTTCTTGGTTTAGCAAGAAACAAAAGTCAATTTCAACATCAACTGTAGAAGCAGAATACATTGCTGCAGGAAGCTGTTGTGCACAGATTCTTTGGACGAAGAATCATTTACTGGATTATGGGTTAACATATTTTAAAATCCCTGTTTACTGTGATATTCAAGGTGCTATTGCTATGACATGTAATCCAGTTCAACACTCAATGACAAAGTACATCAGCATTATGTACCACTTCATAAGGGAACATGTGGATGAAGGTACAGTGGAATTGTACTTTGTTCCAAAAGATCAACAACTAGCAGATATCTTCACCAAACCACTGTGTGAAGCTACTTTTACAAGATTGGTAAATGAACTTGGGATGGATTCAAGTTTTTTCTCTAAATCTGCTTAGTTTTTGTTTTAATGCATCAGACTTTATGATCAATATTTACATGTATTACTATCTTTGTGTATTCTGTGCCTAATTGAAAATTGCTTAAGTACTGATTGTTGTCTGATGTGAAATTCTAAACTCTGATAGTGATATGAATGTTTCCGTGATTATTCAATCCAATGAGGATAAATATGCTAGATGCTGACCTAGTAGTCTTTAATATACTAACAAATCCCATGTTAGAAGTAATTATTTATGTGGAAATCTATTGACACAAGCAAATTCTGATATTGAGCTTAGTTAAGTTTACTTTGTCTATCTTATTACTAAGTCAACAACTAGAATAATGATTCTCATCTGTTAAGTTCTGATGTTAGTAAATCTGGTGAATGTACTAAGTGCTGATAAGCCTCACTTATCAAAAGAAAAAGAAATGAAAAAGATTAAATATCAGGTACTCCTTTGAGATCTAGAGTAAAAACTGTGGAAGGTAAGACCCAAGTGCATTGCTGGTATTAAGTAATATGCATCAAGAAAGCAAAAATAAATATTTTTCTTGGTGACTTTTCACACTCTATGATTACTGGAGAAATACTCTGATAATTGCATAAATTCTGATAAGCAGTCGTGACTCACTTACACTGAGAAGCCACTGTAAAATAGAATTTCAAAAGATGCATAAAATAAGCACAAAACAGTTGAGGTGGACTCATGCATGAACTCATTCTAAAGTAGACTTCGGAATCATGACAAATTTTGAGCAAAGTTCTTAGTTATGCCTTATTTTTAAGATATATTGAAGTGAATCAGACTTTAATCTTTATCTGATATTTAGCTTTCTGCACACACATACACTCCATATGAATGATGAAAATTACTGTGGTGATAAATGATGTTTTCGATGAACAGTTTATGTGTCAGATTGCATAAATTCTGAGGACAAGTTATGATGGAAGTTCTGATGATTACGTTCTGAAGAAATGAAATCAGAATTTGTGTGAAGCATTACAGAAATAGGCATTTACTTTTCGAGTTAAGAAATCATGTTCTGATGACTGTTAAGTTCTGATATAAGTCTAAGTTCTGATATTACACTCTGATTCTTTACTTGACTTATTTGTGGTTAAAATCTGAAACAGTCTTATTTAAAATCAGAATATGTTTGGGTGAGATATTAACAGTCAATACAATTAGGGTTAGTGGTACACATCCATGCACAATAATTTTTACTTATTTCATGTGCGCATTAAATCCTGTTTTACACTTCCAATGGCTGTTTTTATTCTCATCAGTCTAGGGAGACGAGGTAGAATTATTTCTACCTGTAATCATTAAATTTTCCTTGCGTCTCCTGACATTCCATTGGCTATATAAACCAACACTTCATTCCAGCCAACACATCTCTCATTTTCTCACAAACTCACTCTCACCTTATTCTTATCACCACAAATGGCTGCATTTGGCTGGTTTTACAATTATGGTACTGAGACAGTACATGTCTTTCTCAATGGAATTCCAACTCCATACCATATCAACAAAATCCCTCACAATCTCTGGATTCAATTTCCAGAGATCATTAAACGTGATATGTTGACAGTCCGAAGAGATCTACATCTCCGTCGTCTCCGACAGCAGGAGCGAATCATTCGCCTCGCTGTTCTTTTTGTTGAGAGTAGGAAGAAGAAATAGTTTCTGCTCCCTGTTTATCTTCACTGTCAGCCTTGTCTCGCTTCTAAGCTTAGGAAAAAAGCTGTTGATGTTAGGATTTGTAGCTTAGGACAATCTTGTACTTTTGAGATGTAATTTAAATTTCATGGAATGTATTTGCTCAATATATTAATGAAATTTTATATTTATGCAAGATTTTGTCTCTGAGTCGTTTGATATTCTGATGCATTTATAAATCCTGATTTACCCATATTCTGATGACCGTTTTAAATCTGATACAAATCAAGTTCTGATTCTGACTTGTAAATATTTGATACTTGGTTTCTTTACGGTCATACTCTAATTGGTTATATTTTTACAGAATATTGGTCTCGCAGTGAAAATAATTTATTTAGTGGGAACAGTTTTAATTTAAACTAAAACTGAACTACCTTAATTAATGGGATTACTTGGTAAGTGGAACAGTTTTTCCTTGAAAAACTGCATGTGATAAGTAATGATTACTGTATTCCCGTGCCCATTAATTATCCTTTACTGCTGCATGTCTGACAGGTGTTCAATGGTTACTTTTTCTACCGTGTATAAGTAAAAGAGGGAAAGGATTCTAAAATCTTTTATTTAATTTAACATTTTTTCTCTCTCTTTTTACTACTATTCTCTCTCATCTCCTGACGCTTTTTCATACAGACATTTTATCAAACACCTTACAGGCAACCTTATTTCTCAATTTTTCTCATGGCACCTAAGGATTTGATTATAGATGGATCCAAGTTTGTACCCAACAACTATGCTGCAATCTTGAACCATGTTGAAGCTCCATCTGATTTGCACTTTGTGCAAGATCTTCTAGCACACAGTGAGATTGGGTATGCGTTGACCCAACCTCAAGTAATTTCAAGCCAACAAGTTCTGACATTCTGGCGGACTGGGCATTTTGATAATGGTGGTGCTACTGGAACTCCAAGCATTATTTTTGAAGTAAATGATGTTGAGCATGTGGTAACTCCTGGAGCAGTTCGTAAAGCTCTACACTTACCAGAAGGCTGCATTTTCTCAACAGCGGAGGAACCTGTTCTCCAGCAGCTCATGGCCAATTTGGGGTATGAGAAGAGTTTGGCCAAGCTTGGACAGTTGAAAAGAGCAAATATCAGAAAGGAATGGAGCTTTTTCTTCGACTGCATCACTAAGGCATTCTCCCATAAGTGTTCCAACTTTGATGCCATTCCAATTATGAGTCAACACATCGGGTATGCTATTATTCACCAAACTCATTTTAATTTTGCAAGAGCTGTGCTAGGTTTTATAGGGGATAGGATGACAGAAGATAGGAATGTAGTATACTTTGCTAGATTTTGTCAGCTTATATATAACTTCTATTGTGCTGATGAACCCCAACCTACCACTGACTTAATTCCACCATTTAAGCTTGAAAAATGGGCTTTTAATGACTTGGTAAATGCTAACCTTAAGAAAAAGGTGGTTAGACCCTTACAGATACCTCAGTCTGTAAAACAGATCCTGGTAAATGCTGATCCTCAAACCTACAGGTCTGTTTATCCTGATGTTCAACCCACCAACACATCCCAACCACCACAACAACCATCAGAACATACCACATATACACCTCAACCTACTCAACCCTCTATCAGAACATATATCAAACCTTCACAGATATCTCAACCTTCATCATTAGCACATACTGTGAGGCCTTCATCTTCAAAGCCCAAGAGGACAAAGACTGTACCTCAGACACCACAGAAGAGAAGGAGGATTATTCTGAGAGATGAGTCAGACAGTGAGGAACAGGTTCCTGTGTCAGAACCTGTTGTCAAAGAAGCTGAGAAGGTCTCTTCTCAGAAGGATACTGGAATTGGGGGCTCTAAGCTTCTTAAAAGCTTAGAAGGATGTATTCTGCTGAAACTCCCAAGGAATATCCATCTTCAAAGAGATACAAGAAACAGAAAGCACAAAGGTACATGGGTGAGTCAGTTTCAGAGGATGAGGAAACATCAGCTAAGGAAGGAGATCAGGAATCTCTGATCTCAAAAGAGTCAAAATTTGCTGAAGCTGCTGCATCTACACCTCCATTGTCACCAACTCAGGAAACTGCTCAAGATAAAGTATCTACATCACCTGTGTCTCCTGTCAATGAACCAGTATCTACTGTAGACCCAGGCACCAGTGCTGAGATTGATATTCACAAACTAATTGTGCCTGAGGTTCTCTACTTAGAAGCTCCACCAGCTCCTCTCAATCCATCAACAACACCAATTCCTAATGCTACTGAAACTCCAGAATTGTCTACAATACCTTCTCTGCATCTAGACATTGAAGATCAGACTATAGGTGAGCATCAGAATATGGCTGTTGATCAGAACTTAGAAGCAGATCATCACTTAGAGGATGATGTTGAAGCCTCAATAGCCTCTCATACTGTTCTTTTATCAGAGGATGTTGACTCTGTAAGTTCTGATGCTGCAAATGCTGATGATACTGGTGATGCTGCTACAAATGAAGATGATAATGCAGCTGGTCCATCAGGACATGCACCTCAACAAACTATTTATAAAGCTGAGATAGTCAAGAAGATTAATACAGGGAAGCACCAGTACCTTGGAGTGAAACTCCTAGAGGACAGGAGTGGACTAAGGAGTGGAACACAGTCACCTTTGTTCCATCTAAAAACATTCTTGCTGAGCACTTGGAAAAAGCTGATGAGATGCTAATTAATGATGATTTCAAGACACAGCTACGAGTTACTGCATTGAGTACTAGACATCTTCAAGGTCAACACTCAACAACTCATGCCGAGGTGTATAAAATTCAAGAAGCATTACTCAAGCAAGAAATGACTATAAAAATTGAAAAGAAAAGTTTTTTCCAACCTACCTTTGATAGAGTTGCTTACATTGAGAAAACCCAAGAGAAGCAACAATCTCAGATTGATGAAATTTTGAAAAATTAAGCTTCTCAGCAATCTCAACTCGATGAAATCCAATCCTCAGTGGAATTGCTTGTCTCTCTTCTTTTACCCGCTGATGCCAAAAAGGGGGAGAAAGTAATTAAGTCCAAATACAAAACTGTTAAGACACTGAAAGGGAAGGATGATGACAAAGATGACCAGGGAAACTCTGGAATGGGTGGAGGTCATGATCAAGGTAGAGGTCTCTCATCAAGAAGAGCTGGAACTACAAGTCATAGAACAAGTTCTGATACTGGGAGAAGAATAACTTCTGATACTGGTAAAAGGATAAGTTTTGATGAACTTTTAAATCTTGATGAAGAAATTTCAAGACAGTTATTTCTGAAAGAAAATCCAGGAATGGACTTTGAGAGTCTAATGGAAGAAGAAGTTAAACTTAAGTCAGAAAAAGTCAATTCTAAATCTGAAGCTTCTGTTGGTAAAAAGAAACTTCCTAAGGCCAAAGGCATTGTGATAAAAGAAAGGACAAATCTTGAGGCAACCAAGGCCAAATCATAATTGCAGATAGATCCAAGGTCCAAGGGCAAAGAAAAAGTTGGTGAACCTATAAAGGTTTATGTGCCTCCTATGGATGAAGAAATTTCTGTTGAAGATGCTGATCTTACTCTGACTTCAAGGAAGATTTCTAAGACAACCTCTGACATGGCTCAAGTTGTTCAGAGTCAAGATATAGTTAGTTCTGATATAACCATGAAGCAAGCAACCTCTGACATAGCTCAAGTTGACTTGATATCAGAAGATAAATCAAAGGGAACCTCTGACATTGCTCATGTTAAATCCTCAAGGTTACTCCTACCAGGATTCACTAAAGCCAAATAGACTCGACCTTTGAAGACTGCAGCAAGTGGTTTTGAAGCAAGAGTGGTTACTGGAAAGGAAGCAAGAGATAAATCTGGATTGGGTAGTGCTGATGAAAGAAGAGTGCAGAACACAACTAATGATCCAACTTCCTTAAGTGAACCAGGTGTTGAAGCAACTCCTGAAAGATTGAATCAACTAGAATCTATACAGATGGTCTACCATACCTACTTGAAAGAACACATCTTGTTATATTTCATGACAGATGGTAGGGGGGAAAATGCTATACCACTGAAGTATTTTGAAGAACTTGAATATGTTTTATTCTTACTTCAGGTGAATGATAAAATAACAGAAAGTGCTGCAAACTATTTGAAGACTCAAATTCAGAGACAGAAAAGGCTTTATTCTGTAAAGTCTGACAGCACATATCTTCCAAAGTACAGAGATGACAAGGGTGATATTGTTGAGATGAAGCTTAACTCTGCTAAGATTATAACTACCTTTCAGGGTTATAAGGCTGTAGAATTCAATCTTGATTCTGACAAGGCATATTTGATCAGACTGGATCAGGACATATGGAAAGCTAGAATTAATGATCTCAGGGCTGCTATCTTTCAAACTGGTGAAGATTCTGCAGAACTCAAAGATGCTAAAAGGAGGATGATTGATGAACTCAGATATGCTGATAGATGTTTGTTAAAGAACTATCTCAGAACAACTCCTTACTTAAACAGGACAAATCAGTACTTAACTAAAATCAGCACTTATACTGAAGTTAGAACTTAAGTTATCAGTACTTAAGGTTCAGGAGATATTTATCAGGAGATAATATCAGGACTTAGAGGAAACTTTCAGATAAGGAAGGTGGCTGATTGAAAGGAAAGAAGATCGAGACAAACGTAAGAAGAGATATGCATGAAGAAGAAATTTTATGAAGAATGGAATACTTGGAAGAAAAGATATCTGATTGATATATTTTAGGAAGCAGAATTATATTCCATATCAATTAGCGATTATCTTGTAACTGTGTAGTATATAAACACAGACATAGGGTTTACACTATAAGTGTTATCATTATCGAGAATATTATTCATTGTAACCCTAGCAGCTCTCGTGATATTTGTTCATCACTGAGAGAGAACAGTTCCATATTGTAACAGAGTTTATTGCATTGAATAAAGTATGTTTTCTGTTACTTGCATTATTTGAATTCGATTTGATTGTGCTATACATTGTATTCAACCCCCTTCTACAGTGTGTGTGACCTAACACTGTAAGTGCCTCCTTCCCCATCAGACAGCTGCTCGTCACTTTTCTTCTTAGCACGTGAATCTACATTAGTATTGTATGCTGAGCTTTGGGTGAAACTGGAACCTCCATCTTCTTCTGCTACAGGTGCTTCAGGTGCAAGTTTACTCTTGCATGCCTTCACCTGAGAGGGTTGTTTCTCCTTCTTCTTGCATTTTAAACCTTTGGACACTGAACCTTCTGCATCCACCTTGTCTGCCACTTTTTTCTTCTTTTTATCCAACTCCAACCTGAGGTCCTTATTGGTTAGCTTTTTCCCCATGCGGTCAAAGACACTCATGTTGTGTGTAGCTGAAGGTTCAACCTCATCTTTGAGCTTTTTCTTAGGATCCCAATCTTGATTCTCCTAGTTGGTTTCCACATCAGAAAAGGTAGGCTTCTTTGGCTCAATAGCATCCTCCTCCTTTTCACCTTCGAAGTCCAGTTGAATGGGAGTAACATCTTTTGTTAGATATATTTGTGATATTGTAACACCCCCAGATCCGGGGCCAGGGATCCGGGTCGTCACGGTCTTTCTTTCCACAATATCACTTCACTTAATTAAAAATAAATAACCTTATGCTGTGACCCCATACTAACACACACCACAACCCGTTATAGTCTCAGAGATGAAATTGAAAGAAGTACAAGTCCTTGAATCCACAATTAAAAGTTATTACAACCCAAAATGATTACTTGATAAATTTACAGTTAATTGCCATTATCTGCCACAAGTTATAATTATACATAATTGATTCTCAAAAGTAGGATGCCTGATCTACCAATAAGTAATAAAACATCATCGCGTTGTTGCTCCTCAACCTCAGGGTTCGGAGTCCCGCTACCATATATGATAACGAACTACGCTTCTATCACGATATTTATAAGGGTTCCCATAAGGGTTTTAACTGTCAGTACTACGTTAGGTAGCCCGACTATGAACTTGGCAAGAGTTCTTATTATCTTAGTGAACTTATTATCTTAACGTCACATCATCTCTGAGGTTTATAACGCTTAGCTCTGATACCACTTCTGTTTCTTTTTTTTTATTCTCCTTTCTCTTATCATTATTTTATGAACCAACCCAACATAAGCATCGATTTCAAACATCCCGTCATTCTGGATTCGTGTCCTCAGAATGAATCTTGACAACTTTTACCACTTAGATTCATAATTCATCATACTCTTCTACCTTTGTTCTGTCTTTAAAGCTTTTACACTATCTCCATAACCTTGGGAAGTACTTTCCTAAACTATTGACTGAACTTAAATCAGTTTATTATAATCTCTTGCTCCGTGCCTTCCTTGATCTTTCACCAGTGGGTGGTCTCTCTCTTAGGAGGGTAAGTGACAAAAACACTCTTTCGTGATTCGTCAATCATTTAGAATCTCAAATGATTCCTGTATTTCCTTTAGCCAGGCTCTTGCCTCGACTGGGTCAGCTTGTTCCTTGGAACTCTGAGAGCTTAGCGACTTAAAGGTCCTGAAAGAATTTCACACCACATTGTTTCCTCAAGGTGGTGGTTAGGAATAAGGTATAAGTTCTGTTTAGACAGGTCCATGAATTTCCGTATAGGAGTACCGTCTCGGGTCTCCTCATCTCGCTCGACTTTTGTTTTCTTAGTCTAAATATTTCTTCCTACTCCCCATAATTGGGGTCATCTTTTAATTTAAATCCTCATTTTCCACTTTATTATATTCCAGGTTCTTTATATCTTAATTGCGACCTCCCTGATTATCACATTCAAGTTTTGCCCCTAATCTTATTCCTTGTGGGGGCATATTACTTGGAAGATTTTGAGAATCTCCGGATATTTGTCTTACTTACTTTGCTTAAGTCTTCCCCTCGTTCAGTCCTTGCACGATTGCAAATTATGAATTCTTAAGTTCGATAAACTTCATGACACTCTCTTACGTGTTAATAGAGCAATTAACAATGTGATCTTATCACAAACAAACTGATCTGAACTGAAATTAACGAATATATACATAACCATTTGTTCGAGGGTACAACAACTGAACACATTAAAGAGAATTACATCATTTGATCTGATCGCTTCTATCCCGAAAGTACTACCATAGATAATCATCTAGTCATTAAAACTAATCATCCATAACTTAGGCTAATCCTCCAAAAGCGGTGCTGCATGAAATTCTTGTCAGATTGTTCAGACTCTGCACACCATTATGGATCAAGAAATGCGGGCATGCACGACATCCCTAACCTGCTCAATTAAAGCGGTGATGAGGTCTAGGATAGTTGCAAGTAGAGCTGGATTAATCTGACCCTCAAGATGGCCTCTAGCTGTAACACGGGTGGTAGCCTCAATCATTTCCATGCTATGAGCTAATCCTGCCGGAAGTACCCCACCCTAAATCCTCGGTGCAGTAAGTCGATCCAACAGATCACTCCTAACATTACGGGCCTCAGACAGGCCACCCAAAGTCATATGATAATTGGCGATAAGAGAAGCCTGAGTGGTAGCATCTAGCAGTCCATGGGGTGCAGGTGGCGCAGAGCCAGGAGATCCAAATGGATAACCAATCACGGTATCAGGTGACAATGGTGCAGGAGATAAAGGTGGCATTTCCTCAGTAGGTGCTGGGCTCTGTACCGGGGATGGAACAGGAATTGGTGGAACCTCATGGATGTCTACAGGAACCTCTGCAAGAGGGTCTGATACTGGTATAATTGGTGTCGAGGAAGGCCCCACTTCTTCTGCCCTCATTAACCTTTGTGCCCTTGGTAACTCTTCATCCTCTAGTGCCACCCTCGCGGCCATTCTTGCTCTGGTAGTCGCCCTGACTACGGTCATCAATTCCTTAGCCGTCCTCTCCTCATTCTCATCAGGATCCTCCATGAGATCCTCAACTGCAACATTCTCAATATGAATCTCATCCGGTCCCTCATTAGGGTACTCCATCGGATTCACAATTTGATCTCCAACTTGTAATGGTTAAATTATTAAAAATGGTGGAGCCGAGGGTACTCAAGTGACTTAAGAGAATCAGTGAGCGCAAAACGAGCGTTAGAGTCTAAGTTGGTTAAAGTATAGATTTACAAGTGACTTTGGTTTAATTCTAACTTACTTGTTGTTTATAGGTTACCAGACTCGTCCCGAGCCGATTGTAATCCCCAGCCGCTCAGGCAAGTTTTCTATTCGTTATACTGTTGTTGTGATGTATACACTTGTATATGCATTATCTTGTAATAGATGCACGATGGTTATATTAGCAAATTCTTGCGATATATTGTAGCATGTGATATGGTATATATGCATGCCTGTTTCGTATTCTTGCCATATATATCCGTTGATTCAGTTGATAATACATATGCTAGAGAATAGCGGTAATTTGCATATACCCTTAGTATAGGGACCCAAAGGTGAAAATATTTTCTAAAACCGGGAGTTGAGGATCCCGAGTAGATTTGATATATATATATGTTAGATATATTTGATAATGTCATGGCTAATATGTTTTATGTTTAGATTTCAGATCTTATTTGAACAGAACAAATCAGTACTTAACTGATCAGTACTTATACTGGAAGTCAGAACTTAAGGTACTGGAAGTCAGAACTTAAGGGATATCAGTACTTATGTTATCAGGAGATAGATATCAGAACTTAAGTGCTGAAGGACGATCAGATAAGGACAGTAGCTGATTAAAGTTAAGAAGATCAAGATAAACATAAGAAGAGATATGCATGAAGAAGGAATTCCGTGAAGAATGGAATACTTGGAATAGAAGATATCTGATTGATATATTTTAGGAAGCAGAATTATATTCCATATCAATTAGCGAATATCTTGTAACTGTGTAGTATATAAACACAGAAATAGAGTTTACACTAGAGGTGTTATCATTATCGAGAATATTATTTATTATAACTCTAGAAGCTCTCGTGATATTTTGTTCATCACTGAGAGATAACAGTTCCAGATTGTAACAGAGTTTATTGTTTAAATAAAGTTTGTTTTCTGTTACATAAGTTCTTGAAGTTTGATTTGATTGTAATAAACACTGTATTCACCCCCTCTACAGTGAAAGTGTGACCTAACAAGTGGTATCAGAGCTATCTGTTAACACACATACAGTTAAAGATCCAAACACAATCATGTCTGACACAGAAACTCCAACTAAGCCTACCAAAACTGAGGAATCATCAAAGATATCAACTCAGAGTCGATATGAGACTATCAGAGTTCCCATATTGAGACCATCTGAATATCCCATATGGAAGGTAAGGATGACCATGTTTCTGGAAGCAACAGATCCAGAATACCTTGATAGAATCAGGGAAGGGCCTCACAAACCTACCAAGCTCGCTGTTGTAGTTGCAGGTGAAGCAGCAATGACCGTACCAAAGGAAAAGACTGATTACACTGCTGAAGATATAGCATCTATTGCTAAGGATGCCAAGGTACGTCACTTATTGCATAGTGCCATTGATAATGTAATGTCAAACAGGGTAATCAACTGCAAGACTGCTAAGGAGATATGGGATGCACTGGAGACAAGGTGTCAAGGAACTGAAACAGTTAAGAAGAACAGGAAGACAATACTCACTCAAGAGTATGAACACTTTGACTCTAGGACTAATGAGTCATTGACTGATGTATATGATAGATTTGTCAAACTCTTGAATGACTTGTCATTAGTAAATAAGGAGTATGATCTTGAAGATACAAACCTCAAATTCCTGTTAGCTCTTCCTGAATGTTGGGATTTGAAGGCAACAACAATAAGAGACAACTACAATCTTGATGAAACAACTCTTGATGAAATCTATGGAATGCTCAAGACCCATGAACTTGAGATGGAACAAAGAAGCAAGAGAAAAGGAGGAAAGTCAAGGACAGTTGCTCTCAAGGTTGAAGAGGAATCCCCCAAACCACCTTCCTCAAAGAAAGATAAGGGTAAAGCTCTTATCATAAAATCTGATACTGAGTCATCAAGTTCTGAGAGTGATGATGACTCAGATTCTGAAAGCTTGCCTGAAACTGATGCTGATGAGGAGATGATGAAGCTGTGTGCTCTTATGGTGAAAGGAATCACAAAGATTGCATACAGGAAGTTCAGGAAGGGAAAGATGTTTTCCAGGAAAGGCATAAGTTCTGATAAGAAGAATTTCAGAAGATCTGAAGGAAAAGGAGGAAAGTCTGACAGAGGAGATTACGCTAATGTTAAATGTTATAATTGTGGTGAGAAAGGCCACATATCTCCTGATTGCAAGAAGACCAAGAATGACAAAGGCAAAGCTCTTGTCACAAAGCAGAAAAGCTGGACAGACACCTCAGACTCTGAAAGTGAGGAGAACTATGCATTGATGGCAAATGCTGATAAATCAAGTTCTGAGAGCAGTTCTGAAGCTGCTGAAACAAAGGTACCTCAGACTACTTATGCTTTTCATACTGATGATATTGATGAGTTGAGAAGATATCTTAAAACCATGTTTGTTAGTTATAGAGATCAAACTTTAACATGTGAAAGATTAACTTCTGAAAATCTTGCTTTTAAGAAAAGAAATGATTTCTTAGAAAAAGAGTTAGTCATGTTTCATCAAACTCAGCAGGATAGAGATAATGCTTTTTATATTAGGGATGAAGTGCTAAAAATGAATGAATCTCTAAAAACTGAGTTAGAAAAGGAGAGAGAGATTATCAGAACTTGGACTAACTCTGGCAAAACAACTCAAAATTTGCTAAGCAGTGGAAACTGGAAAGAGGGTTTAGGCTATGGAGAAAATGAAAAAGGAACTGTAGAAATTAAGCCTGTTGATAAGCAAAAGCCGAAGTTAAAACCTGTTAAGTTTGTAACTGAAAAATCCGAAAATGAGAAATCAGAAGTTAAAAAGGAATTAGCTTCTGACAAACTAAAACAGGAAAAGACAGCTGAAGTTAACATAGGCTTAATGACGAAGAAGCAGCTTAAGCATAAGCTGAAAGATGTTAAGGATGCAAACAAGGTAAAATCACCTAGGAAAAACAGGAATGGAAAGGAAGGTGTGAATAAAAGCAATAACTATAAATCTGTTCCTGATGCTCCTAGGAAAGCATGTCATAACTGTGGAAGTTCTAACCATCTGGCTTCTTTTTGCAGGAAGAATAAGAATATTAACTCCTTATCTACAAAGTCAGGAGTTAAGAGTCAGTCTGTTAGATACAAACCACAAAATCCTTGTTTTCATTGTGGTAGTTTATGGCATTCCATTTATACTTGTAAGGAATATCATAGTTTGTACTATGATTATTATCAAATAAAACCTTCTTTAAAGAAAGTTTCTGTTGTTCCTTCTAGTATAAGGTCTGATAAGAAAACTGTTAACATAAAATCTGATGTTAAATCCGCTGCAAATGTTAACAAACCTAAAAAGGCCAAAGGATCCAAGCAAGTCTGGGTCCTTAAAACTAATAATTAGTGGTCTTTTTGATTGCAGGGCAACAGGAAAAATATTCTAGTTCTGGACAGTGGATGTTCAGGACATATGACTGGAAATAAGGCCCTGCTATCAGACTTTGTGGAGAAAGCTGGCCCAAGTGTTTCTTATGGAGATGGCAACATTGGAAAAACTTTGGGATATGGCAATATCAATCTTGGGAATGTCATTATTAAAAATGTAGCTCTGGTCTCAGGACTTAAACACAACTTACTGAGTATAAGTCAAATCTGTGACAGAGGTTATCATGTTGATTTCTTTGCAGAACATTGTGAAATAGTTAGTAAATCTAAAGGAAAAATTGTTCTGAAGGGATTCAGGCGTGGTAACATTTATGAAGCTAAGCTTTCAACAAGTTCTGATGGTTCTGCAATCTGTTTAGTGAGTAGAGCCTCAACTGAAGAAAGCTGGAATTGGCACAAGAAACTCTCTCATTTAAACTTCAACAAGATAAATGAACTGATCAAGAAAGATCTTGTGAGAGGACTGCCAAAATCAGTGTTTGTTCCTGATGGTCTTTGTGACTCATGTCAGAAGGCTAAACAAAGAAAATCTTCGTTCAAGAGAAAGACTGAATCATCAATTCTTGAGCCTTACTATCTACTTCATGTTTATCTATTTGGTCCAGTGAATGTCATGTCTATTGCAAAGAAGAAATATGCGTTGGTCATAGTAGATGAGTTCACCAGATACACATGGGTGTATTTCTTGCACACAAAAAGTGAAACTGCATCTATCCTGATTGATCATGTCAAACATCTGGATAAATTGATCAAAGATTCTGTGAAAATTTTGAGGAGTGATAATGGCACTGAATTCAAGAATTTGATAATGAAAGAGTTCTGCAAAAATCATGGAATAAAGCAGGAATTTTCTGCTCCTGGAACTCCACAGCAAAATGGAGTTGTTGAAAGGAAGAATAGAACTCTAATTGAAGTTGCACGAACAATGCTTGAAGAAGCAAAGCTTCCAACCTATTTCTGGGCTGAAGCTGTGCAGACTGCTTGTTTTACTCAAAATGCAACACTCATTAACAAGCATGGAAAAACACCATATGAGATGGTGAAGAACAAGAAGCCAAATCTCAAATACTTTCATGTATTTGGATGTAAGTGTTTTGTTCTCAAGACTCATCCTGAACAGCTATCCAAGTTTGATCTAAAAGCTGATGAGGGAATCTTTGTAGGATATCCACTTTCTACAAAAGCCTTCAGAGTCTATAATTTGAGAACAAAAGTGGTCATGGAATCTATCAATGTCTCTTTTGATGACAAGAAGATCACTGGACTTGAAGATTGCATTGATCATGATAAGCTGAGATTTGAAAATGAAGATTCATATTCTGATACCTCAAGTCCTGACAGTCTAAGTCCTGATACTGTAAATTCTGATGGATTAAACTCTGATGTTATTGAAACTGTGGTGACTACGTCAAAGGAAGATGCACCATTGCAGGGGGAGCATACTCAAGATTTTATCACATCTCAAGAAGCATCAGAACATACATCTGGCTCGTCAAATTCTGATTCGTCAAGTTCTGATAAGCCAAGTACTGACAGTGCTGAAAATCTAAATACTGAAGGATCCAACTCAGAGAGCATAGTTTCAGGGGGAGCATCAGAAAATGAAATCGAAGACAGCATGAATTATGGGGGAGCATCCAGTTCTAGAGAAAATCTTCCATCTGCAAGGAAGTGGACAAAATCACATACACCTGATTTAATAATTGGAAATCCTGAGGCAGGTGTCAGAACTAGAACAGGTACTTCGAATGAATGTCTTTACAATTCTTTTCTCTCTCAGTCTGAGCCAAAGAAAGTGGAAGAAGCTCTTCAAGATGCTGATTGGGTGCAAGCAATGCAGGAAGAGTTGAATGAATTTGAAAGAAACAAAGTCTGGACCTTAGTGCCAAGACCCAAGAATAGATCGGTTGTTGGTACAAAGTGGGTATTCAGAAACAAAACTGACAGTGATGGCATAATTGTAAGGAACAAGGCAAGGCTGGTTGCAAAAGGATATTCTCAACATGAGGGAATTGACTATGATGAAACATTTGCTCCAGTTGCTAGGTTAGAAGCCATAAGGATATTCATGGCTTATGCTGCTCACAGAAAGTTTACTGTCTTTCAAATGGATGTGAAAAGTGCTTTTCTCAATGGAGAATTGGAAGAGGAAGTATATGTTGAACAACCTCCAGGCTTTGTAGATTCCAAACATCCAGATTATGTCTACAGGCTTGATAAAGCACTTTATGGACTTAAGCAAGCTCCTAGAGCATGGTATGAGACTTTAGCTCAGTTTCTTCTGGAAAGTGGATTCAACAGAGGAACTATTGACAAAACATTGTTCTATCTCAACCATGGCAAGGACTTACTTTTGATCCAGATTTATGTTGATGATATCATTTTTGGGTCTCCAAATGACAAACTTTGCAAAAAGTTTGCCAATCTAATGCAGTCAAGATATCAGATGAGTATGATGGGAGAACTTAGTTATTTTCTGGGCCTTCAAGTCAAGCAGAGTGAAGAAGGAACTTTTATTTGTCAATCTAAGTACACCAGAAACTTGCTGAAAAAATTTGGAATGCAAGACTGTTCAAGTGCATCCACTCTCATGGCCACTGCAACAAAACTGGATAAGGATACTGGTAATTCAGTAGATATTACTGATTACAGAGGTATGATTGGCTCACTTCTCTATCTAACTGCTAGTAGACCAGATATCATGTTTGCTACCTGTCTTTGTGCAAGATTTCAAGCAGATCCAAGAGAACCTCACTTAACAGCTGTAAAAAGAATCTTTAAGTATCTTAAAGGAACAGCTGATCTAGGATTATGGTATCCTAGAGAATCAGATTTTAAATTAATAAGTTACTCAGATGCAGATTTTGCAGGTTGCAAAATTGACAGGAAAAGCACAAGTGGAAGCTGCCAATTTCTTGGAGGCAGATTGGTTTCTTGGTATAGCAAGAAACAAAAGTCAATTTCCACATCAACTGCAGAAGCAGAGTATATTGCTGCAGGAAGCTGCTGTGCACAGATTCTCTGGATGAAGAATCAGTTACTGGATTATGGGTTAACATATTTCAAAATCCCTATTTACTGTGATAATCAAAGTGCTATTGCTATGACAGGTAATCCAGTTCAACACTCTATGACAAAGCACATCAGCATCAGGTACCATTTCATCAGGGAACATGTGGATGAAGGTACAGTGGAATTGCATTTTGTTCCCACAGATCAACAAGTAGCAGATATCTTCACAAAACCACTGTGTGAAGCTACCTTTTCAAAATTGGTAAATGAACTTGGAATGATTTCAGGTTCTTTCTCTAAATCTGCTTAAACTTGTTCTATGTTATCAGACTTTATGATCAGTATTTACAGAATTAATCTCTTTGTATATTCTGTGCATTAATTGATAAATGTCTTCAAGTACTGACTGTTGTCTGATATATGTGTCTAAACTCTGATAAGTGATATGTCTGTTTCAGTAACTATTCTATCCTATGAGGATAACTGTGCTAGATACTGACCTACTAGTCTTCAATAAACAAATGATCCCATGAAAGAAGTAGTTATTTCTGTGGAAATCTTATGACACAAGCAAATTCTGATAACTGAGCTTAGTTAAGTTTACTTTGTATATCTTATTACTAAGTCACAAATTAGAATAATGCTACTCATCTGTTTAAGTTCTGATTCTAGTAAAACTGCTGAATGTACTAAGTGCTGATAAACCTCACTTATCAAAAGAAGAAGAACAATAATCAAAGAATAATATCAGGTACTCCTTTGAGATCTAGAGTAAAAATGTGAAAGGGACGACCCAAGTGCATTGCTGGTATTAAGTAAATATGCATTAGAAAAGCAAAATATTTTCTTGGTGACTTTTCACACTCTATGATTACTGGAGAAATACTCTGATAATAGCATAAATTCTAATAAACAGTCGTGACTCACTTACACTGAGAAGCCTCTGTAAAATAGAATTTCAAAAGATGCATAAAATTAGCACAAAAACAGTAGAGGTGAACTCATGCATGAACTCATTTATCAGTAGGTTTCAGGATAATGACAGATCTTTAGCAAAATTTTAATTATGACTTATTTCTAAGATGTACTGAAGTAGATCAGACTTTACTCTTTGTCTGTTATTTAGCTTAATGCACACACACATCACTCCATATGAATGATGAAATTTCTGTGGTGGTCTATGTTATTTTAGATAAACAGTCATTGTGTCACTTCTGCACAAATTCTGAGGACAAGTTCTAGTTACACGTTCTGATGATTAATTTCTGACGTTCATAACTAAGAACTTGTATGAGTATTTACTAAGATAGATATTCCTTGTTCGAGTTAAGACATTATGTTCTGATGACTGTTAAGTTCTGATATAGGTCTAAGTTCTGATTTTTCAGTCTAACCCTTTACTTGACTTATCTGTAAATAAAATTTGGTAACAGTCTCAGATTAATTTCGAAATGTTGAAGTGGAAGATTAATAGTCTATGGTTAAAACATAATGGCACTCGTCCTTGAACAGTTCACTCTTGTTCCATGTGCACATTCCTTTTCCAATGACTGTTATTCTTTTTCAAAGTCTAGGGAGACGAGGTAGATTTAATTCTACCTGTCTGCATTCAATATCTTCGCGTCTCCTGGCATTCTCTTGCCTATATCATCAGCCACTTCACTTTAGCCCTTTCATCAATTTTTCTCACAATCTTAACTTCATATTCTTTTTCAAAAGCATCATGGTTCGATACAACATGTTTTTGAATTACCAAAATTTTCATATGGAGCTAAGCTGCGCCGACTGGCAGCAGGAGTGGCATGTAACTGCCATTCCTGAAGAGATATGGGGCTCTGTCCCACAGGCGGTGCTGAACCAACTTCTGTTCTTCGAGATGGACTACCAGCTTCATCTTGATCGATTGGAGGCGGAACGGCGGGAAGCTATCCGTCAGCAAGAGCGAATCATTCGACTCGCCATCTTGTTTGTCGAAGATAGGAAGAGGAAGATGACTTAATCTCGTCTTCTTCCTGTTCTTCTTCATCCTCAGCTTTGTCAGGCTTCTTAGCTAGGACTAAAGCTGTTGACGTTAGGATTAGAAGCTTAGGGAAAATCTTGTATTGATGTAATTTCTATTTCATCTATGTATTGACTTGATATATTAATGAAAACTGTTTTTACTTCAAGATTTTGTCTCTGAGTTATTTTATCTTGTGTTGTTAAATCCTGCTTGATATTCTGATGACCATTTAAATTTTGTCTTAAGTTCTGATTTAAGTTCTGATTCTTTGTCAGCACTTATTCATCGAAATTATCTCGGTCATTTTTCACATGATTCATTTTCAGAATATTAATGTTGCAGTGCAAAATAATCCAATCAGTGATAACGGGTTAAAATTTGAATTGTTTCCCTTGATAAATGGAACAGTTTTTCCTTGAAACTCGGCAAATGGGTAAGTCCTGATTACTGTTTTCTCGAGCCCAGTAACTATCCGTTATTACTGCATGTCTGACAGGTGTCCAACGGTAATATTTCTTTTGTATAAGTACAGCAGAGAGAAGATTTCTTTAATCTTTTTAATTTCTTCATCTTCTATCTCTCTTCTTACTTTTACTCTCCTTCACTTTACTATTTCCGTTGTTTTCATACAGATATTATCTCAAACACCTAACAGGCATACTTGAATTTCAATATTTTTTCACATGGCACCAAAGGATTTAATCATTGATGGAGCAAAGTTTGTTCCAAACAACTATGCTGCAATTCTTGATCATGCTGACGCTCCATCTGAATTGCATTTTGTGCAAGATCTTCTTGCACATAGTGAGGTTGGGTACGCCTTAACTCAGCCTGAATTATTTTCAAGTCAACAAGTTCTGCGGTTCTGGAGGACTGGAATTTTTGATGATGGTGGTAAACGAGGAACTCCCAGTATTATCTTCCAAGTGGGTGATTCTTCCTATGTAGTCACTCCTGGTACAGTACGAAGAGCATTACATCTTCCAGAAGATTGTACCTTCTCTATACCAAAGGAATCAGAACTTCGGGGGTTAATGACTGATTTGGGATATGAACAGAGTCTGACGAAACTTGGACAGTTGAAACGGGCTCATATCAGAAGAGAATGGAGTTTCTTCTTCGATTGCATCACCAAGGCTTTTGGGAACAAATGTTCTAATTATGATGCTATCCCAATTCTGAGTCAGCACATCGGGTATGCTATTATCCATCAAACTCATTTTGATTTTGCAACTGGAATAATTGGTTTTATTGGGGATAGGATGACAGAGGATCGAGATGTTGTTTATTTTGCTAGATTCTGTCAACTTATTTATACGTATTGTACTGCTGAACCCCAGTTAGTCAGCACTCAAACCCCACCTTTTAAGGTTGCAAAAAGGTACTTTAACGACCTGATAAATGCTGACACAAAGAAATCAATGGTGAGACAATTACAGATTCCTCAGTCTGTGAAACAGATTCTGGTAAATGCTGATCCAGCTACTTACAAATCTGTTTACTCAAATGTTCAACCAACTCACCATAACCAAAATCCATCAACCTCAGTCCCTACCTCTCATTCTACTCAACCTACCCTCAGAACTTATCTCAAATCATATCTCTCCACTTCACAGACTGCTCAACCTTCTTCTTCAGCACCTACTGTGAAGCCTACATCCTCTAAGCCAAAGAGAACAAAGACTGTTCCTCAAACATCTCAGAAGAAGAGGAGGATTACTTTGAGAGATGAAACAGATTCTGAAGATCAGGTTCCTTCTTCAGAACCTATGATAAATGAAGCTGAGAAGGCAACTTCTCAGAAGGATTCTGCAATTGGGGGTTCTAGGCTTCTCAAGAGGCTTAGACGTATGACTGTTCCTGCAACTCCCAAGGAATCCAAATCAACAAGGAAGTACAAGAAACAGAGGGCACAGAGGCCAGTTTCAGATGATGAGGAGGAAGCAGCTAAGGAAGGGGATCAGGAATCTCTGATCTCACAAGACAAGGAATTTGCTCCAGTCACTTCTTCTCCATCAACTCCATTTCAGGAACCTGTATCTGACAAGGCTAATTTACCTTCTTTATCTCTTGTTGATTCAGGCACAAGTGCTGAAATTGATATTCAGAACTTGGTTGTGCCTGAAATACTTTTCTTAGAAGCTCCAACAGCAAATAATCCTTCCACAACACCTGTTACTGATGCTGTTCAAACTCCTGAGTTATCACTAACACCTTCTCTGCATCAAGATGATGATCAGATTTTAGGTGAGCATCAGGATATGGCTGTTGATCAGAACTTAGTATCAGATCAGCAATTAGAGGATGTTGAAGCCTCCATTGCTACTCATACAGTTGTCTTATCAGAAGATACTGATTCTTTAAGTTCTGATGCTGCAAATGTTGGAGATACTGGTGAAGCTGTTACAACTGTAGATGCTGATGCAGCAGGTCCTTCAGGACATACTCCTCCACTGACTCTTCCTAAGTCTGAACTGCTAAAGGAGTTTGTTATCAGGGATGCACCAGTACCTTGGAGTGAAACTCCTGCAGGACAGGAGTGGACTAAGGAATGGAACTCAATTTCATGTGTTCCAAATGCTTTACATCTGTTAGGAATATATGTGCATTAGTTTGATGATATGTTTAACAAAACACTTAAGTAGAAATTTAGTGTCAGTAGCCTCAACGGATAAGACCACTTTGGCTATCCGTTGATGGTGTAGCTTTACTTAGAAATAAGTCTAGTATTGTAGCATATTTCAGTCTCTGTATTTAAAATGTAATTCTTAGAAGTTGAGAGAAACTATGAGTCATGTTGACTACTAGATGATATGCAGATAGGAAGGCCAATTGTAAATACTTCATGCCTTGTAATTTTGTATAAGTGAAGTGGTATCAACGGATGACTTAAAGACCTTCAACGGATGAGAAGCTAAGCTTCAACGGATGTCTCTAAAGCTTCAACGGATAAAGTCATCAACGGATAACATCCTTCAACGGATGAGTGCATCAACGGATGAAAGCTTCAACGGATAACATCCTTCAACGGATGAGTGCATCAACGGATGAAAGCTTCAACTGATGTTCTGATGATTAGCCGTTGATAAGTGGTAGTTGTACCTACAGACAGAGGCACATGGGTTGACAGAGAAAACTGAGATGTGGTAGCCGAATTTCAGGATCAACAGAAAAAGCAGCCGTTCTTCTTTAGTACAAAGATGCAATAGTCAACAAAGTACTTGAGTGAACAGGAAAAGAAGCAAGTGAAGAACTTATTTTACTATTGTAATTTTATATTGTTTTTCACTTGTACACTTGGTAATATATAAACCAAGAAGAAGCTAGTAATTAGAGAGAGATTTTCCAGAGCTGTTAAGAAATATCTTGAGAGAAAATTCATCTAGTTTGTACTAGGATGCAGCTGTGATCAACATTGTTGAACACAGATTTTCTAATATACCATCTCTGGTGGAACAACAAATCCACCAGAAAAGTTTTTAAGGTCTGTTGTGTTCTTTTCATTTGTGCTTGAATATATATCTGTCTGTATTAGCTTAAAGCAATTCACACACTTGTTCTTCTTGAACACACAACTTTCATAAACTGCTCAAAACTTGAAAAAGTTTTGAGATTTACATTCAACCCCCCTTCTGTAAATCTCATTGTTAGTCCACTAGTAATAACAATTGGTATCAGAGCAAGCTCTTGACACACAAAGAGTTTAAAGATCTTGGAATCTAACAAAGATGAGTAAGAAGGATATTGGAGTAAAGATCCCAGTTCTTGACAAAGACAGTTATCACCACTGGAAGGTGAAAATGCACCTTCATCTACTCTCCCAAGATGAAGGTTATGTAAACTGCATTGAGAACGGTCCTCACATTCCCCACAAAGTAGCCACAGTTGCTACGGCCACAATTGCTGTTGGTCAATCCATTCCAAAACCTAGAGCAGAATGGACAATGGAAGACACAGAAGAAGTCCACAAGGATAAGAAGGCTGTGAACATTTTGTTTAATGGTCTTAACATGGATATGTTTGATAATGTGATAAATTGCACAACTGCCAAAGAGGTTTGGGACACAGTTCAACTACTGTGTGAAGGTACAGAACAAGTAAAAGAGAACAAAATGCAGCTTCTCATTCAACAGTATGAGTACTTTCATTTTGAAGAGAATGAATCTTTAAATGACACATTTAATAGATTCCAAAAGCTGTTGAATGGACTGAAGCTGTATGGAAGAGTGTACCAGGTGAAGGATTCAAATCTTAAATTTTTAAGATCCTTGCCAAAGGAATGGAAACCCATGACTGTCTCCTTAAGAAACTCTCAAGATTATAAGGACTTCACTCTTGAAAGATTATATGGAATCTTGAAGACTTATGAACTAGAGTTGGAACAGGATGAGGTATTGGAGAAGGGGAGAAAGAAAGGAGGTTCAGTTGCATTGGTAGCTGAAAATGAGAAAGAATGCAGAAAAGAAACTGTGAGATCTACATCAAGCTCCAAAGATGGTGTAAGAAATCCAGAATCAGACAAGGGTAAAGAGCAAGTTGCTGAAAATGAAGACAACTCCAGTCAAGATGACTCTGATGGTATTGATGAGCATCTTGCATTTCTGTCCAGGAGATTTGCAAAGATGAAGTTCAGGAAAAACACTAGAGCCACTAAACCCTATAAGAACATGGTGGACAAATCCAAGTTCAAGTGTTTTAATTGTGGTATAAGTGGACACTTTGCAAGTGAGTGCAGAAAGCCAACCTCTGAAAAGAAGAAATTTGAACAAGTAGATTACAAAAAGAAATATTTTGATCTACTCAAACAGAAGGAAAGGGCTTTTATTACTCAAGAAAAGGACTGGGCAGCTGATGGAGATGAAGAGGATGAAGATGTGGATTATGTCAACCTTGCTCTCATGGCTGATTCTGAAGAAAACGAAGTTAGTTCATCAAGCAATCAGGAAAATAGAAGAAATCTATGGTACTTGGACAGTGGCTGTTCAAGACACATGACTGGAGATTTCTCCCTGCTCACAGA